>NW_028173114.1:60000-77090 GCF_963971535.1 Notolepis coatsorum
ACACACCAGTACACACCAGTACACACTGGTACACAGCAGTACACACCAGTACACACCGGTACACACCGGAACACACCGGTACACAGCGGAACACACCGGTACACAGCGGCACACACTGGAACACACCGGTACACACCGGAACACACCAGTACACACCGGTACACACTGGAACACACCGGAACACACCGGAACACACCGGAACACAGCGGCACTGTGATCAATACCAACAGACACATCCCACGGTTCTCTTACTTATGCTCATGGTGGCGTAGATTTGATAAGTCAACCTTTACTGACCGCGCTTTACCGCTACGTAGAGCCATCGAGACAAAGCCAGGGCATTGAACATATTCCACACAGCGGCCATTTTGCTCTAACAAACAGGGTGGAAAGAAATCCCAACCTGAGCATCATGACAAGAGAGCAAAACGACTGCCATGTATGGTCAATAATGTTTATTACCTGATAACATAACTACTTCAATGTATCACTTGAACTTAGATTCAGCTGATTGAATCAAAATGATTAATCCAATAGGATTTCTCTTTGTTTACCACATCGGCTTGTGTTCTTGTGTAAATGCCACGGCACTGGCACCTGCCAACTTCAACTTGAACAGTAAGATAAAACGTCATACATGGACGACTGTATCCAGTGGCAGAATCATTCCAGTTTTTTGGGGGGGAAATGCTTTATGTAAGTGATTGCTGGGGCTGATCTATGCTCGCCACACTCTCTGACAGCTCATCTCTGGTTTGTAATTACGGCTTCGCTATCTTTATAATTGTGTTGCCACTCCTAACGTCTGCCTACCAATGAAAACACACCATAGCCGGGTTTGGGATCCTATCACATTTCATTTAATGTGATGGGAATCACGCTTGGTGTCCGTTCCCAGAGTGTTAGGAATTTTAACATTCTACTGCTTGAGTAATGAGGGGAATATACTATTAGAGATGTTTTCTAATCAATGTTTCCCATTCCATCTCTTCAGCTGAAGGCCAGGTAGAATGTTGTCCTGCAGGAAGGAAAATGTTGTGTGTGTGTGTGTGTGTGTGTGTGTGTGTGTGTGTGTGTGTGTGTGTACACGTGTGTGTGTGTACTTATACGGGTGTGGCGCTTGTCTGTGTGTGTTCATAAGAGCTACGAAGAACAGAAGCATCAATCCAAACCAAGTTAGCAACTTTTTCTGCATAGTCAAGTGAAGCAAGGAATGAGGAATGAGAGGGTAGAAGACACACAGTATGAACACAAGCCAAGAGAGCAAACATTCACACTAGCAAGCCGGGTCTCACTCCACGTGTTGTCATCAGCTTAGGCATAGGCACTATTCATAGGCACTATTCATAGGCACTATTCTGGTGGAATAACATGAATCTTGTTAAAGATTTATTTGATCAGGTTTTTTTGATTGTGTGTGAATAATTATGACAATTTAAGTAATTCATGGAACTTCAAATAATTGATAAAAATTTTACTGAACACAATAATCTTATATAATTCAATCATATTTCCTTTTCATATTTTGGAGGGTTAACTAGGGTTAGCTAGTTAACATACACATGCATTTCAAAATATAGCCTTCGCATTAGGGCTGCACGATTTTGGGAAATAATCTAATTGCGATTTTTCTGACAGATATTGCGATTGCGATTACATTTGCGATTATAATTTTTTTAAGCAGCCCCACAGAGGTTTATTGTAAAATGCGGCTTGCATCTGGCCTACGCGGTGGGTCTGTTCGGGACACAGTCTGAAAATGTTTCTTTTGACCTGGGAATCAATACCGGTACGGTACCCAACGGTACCTTTTTTCTGTACTTTACTCTCCCTCTCTGAAGTAAACTTCACAACACACAATCTAAAACCCCTTACCTCCCTCTCCCAAACTGTTCCTACAACAATTTTTTTTATGTTGCATGATCATGTATATTTATTTTGTATTATAATTTTTTTTGTGTTTAAATATCAACATTATCTGGCAATCCTCAGTAAATATTATCAAAGTCCTCTGATGTCAGACCAGATATGAGACGCGCGTGCACACACACACACACACACACACAGAAAGGGAGAATGGCTTAAATGATTTTAGAATACTTCAGCTAATGAAGTTAAATGTTTATTATCATCAACTATCCAGTTCATTTTTATAGTGCAATGTTTTTCTACTTTTCGACATTAATTGAACCAGTAGAGAAAGAGATGCCCCCCCCCCCCCGAGCCCCGCTCCCCCCCACCCTTTCCTTACCTAGCAGGGTTAGCTAGGAACAGCTTTCTCAAGCTTCGCACCTTGGGCATGGAATGGGCTACAGGACCATTATCCACTTAGGGGCCTTTCTCACTCAGGTATTGGGATCGAATCACCGCCCCGGGGCACGGGGTGGAGTGTTCTCACTCACCCCTTTTGGGATTGAAACGGCGCTGATTCGTTTTACCCCCCGCTGAACCTGGGACAGTTGGATTAGGTGGTTTCGGAATCGGGCTGTGGGAGCGGGGGGCGTGACACACACAACGTCGTTACTGTCATGCTTGCTTGAATTGAATTGCTTGCTTGAATCAACCAAAAACAAGCATGTGGAACCTCACAGCTCAGTGGATGAAAACATGAAGCCACATTACAAACAGCACTTCCCTGGCTCGCATTAGGCCTGGCAATTTTGTTTGCCATGCTATGTCTATACAATGGTTCCTTGTTCAATGCATTTATTTCTATTAGACCAGTGGTGCCCAACCAGTCGGCCGTGGTCGACCAGTAGATCAATGACATGGAATATAATTGCCACGAGCGATGGGATAATGTGCTGAACAGGCTAAGCTAACTAGTGTTAGCCGTTAGCTTAGCGTTTGCCACAATTCTATACTGTTCAAAAGCGAACTCTACAACACCATCCATTCGTGATAAAATGGGGTGGGTTATATTGACAAGGCTTGACAACAGAGGTTCAAAACTTCATATTTATTGGTTATTTGTTTCTTTTATATCAGAATCCAGTCTGCTGGACAGGCTAAGCTAACTAGTGTTAGCCGTTAGCTTAGCGTTAGCCATTGCTGTATACTATACTTTCTTGTTCTAATGCATTTATTTCTATTAGACCAGTGGTGCCCAACCAGTCGGCCGTGGTCGACCAGTAGATCAATGACATTCAATATAATCGATGCAGCAATGTTACTAGTAAAAGGCTAAGATAACTAGCGTTAGCCGTTAGCTTAGCGTTATCGTTATCCCTGCAAAACGCTCAAAAGCGGACTCTACAACACCATCCATTCGTGATAAAATGGGGTGGGTTATATTGACAAGGCTTGACAACAGAGGTTCAAATATAACTTCATATTTATTGGTTATTTGTTTCTTTAATATCAGCATACAGTCTCCAGTCTCCGTGTTAACACACTTCCTGTTTACATTTTTGAGCGTGACATCATCGCCTACGGCAAGCGTAAACGCTCAAAAAGCAAACCGTAAACAGAACCCGGGGCGAACCAAGACTGAGTGTGTACACAAACTAGAGGGGGGGGGGGGGGGGGGAGTTCGCACTCTGACCCGGAATGAGGACGGTACGGACCGGTACGGACAGAATGAGTGAGTGAGAAAGGCCCCTGTGACACCCCGGTCTCTCTTGGTGAATTTAAATCTGTATTACATAACTTCCTACAAGAAGAATGTTGCTGCTTTCTGTAGTCGGGTCCCAACTGCAAAATTACCCTGTATTATACACTTTTACTATCATAGACTATTCTGCTTTGTGTTTTTGTGTTTACATTTGATGTATTGTATATTGTATACATGCACATTTATTATGTTCTTGTGTGATGATGTATCGCACATTTTATTGCTGTGTGATGTATTGCAAATGTTATTGCTGTCATCTTGGCCAGGTCTCCCTTGCAAAGGATATCTTGTATCTCAATGGGACTTCCTGGTTAAAGTAAAAAAAAAAAAAATGTATTGCAGGCTTGGCAATTTGATAATTGCATTATTCCAAATCGCGATTTTGATTAAAAAAAAACGATTAATCGTGCAGCCCTACTTCGCATAGCAGATAGCAAAAGGTTTTGGCAGGTCCAGCCACTCATCTACCACTGTAGAGACCCGGGTTCAATTCCCAGCAGCGGTACCTCCTGGTTGGTCAGTCATCCCTACGGACACAACATGTCAGTGTTCGCGGGTGGGAAGCCAGTGGGGTATAGGGATGGGTACCGAATCCGGTACTTTTAAGGGTATCGACCGAATCACGTCGGTACTACCGAGTACCGAATCACGTGAGATCCACTGGTGCCACATTTCGATAATGCAAATTTTTTTTCTCATATTTTTTTGGTCAGATGACATCAACGTTTCGTTTACCGCAAAATGAAACCTATGAAGTGTGCCGTATGTTCACGTCAACGTTCAACGATGCAGACAACACTTGCTGCAATATTATATATATATAAACAAATTGTTCCAAATAAATAATAATGATAATAAATAATTAGAAGTTTGGATTTTTATTTTTTTTACAACTGACAACTTACAACAATTAGAGACTAAAGTACCGAAAAAAGGTACTGTTGGGTACCGGTATCGATTCACAGGTACTGGTATCGGTTTAAATGTGAACGCTACCCAACCCTAGTGGGGTATGAGTACTAATCGTTGCAACAGCGACTCCTACTGGTCAGCCTGTTCAGCGGGGAGGGGATCTGGAGGAGATAGCATGAACCTCTGCACGCGTTACACTCTCCCAGTGAAACTCCTCGCTGTCAGATGAAAAGAAGCGGCTGGTGACTCCACATGTATCAGAGGAAGTATGTGGTAGTCTCTACACCCTCCCCAGACCGACAGTAGGGCATCTCAACGACCAGGAGGGAATAGGCATAATGACAAAGACCCAGGTCTCAACGACTTTCTCTCCACTACAGGGCTGTACGCTAAGCTTTTTCACTAGGGGCACAGAATATTTTTTAGGGGCACATTTTTAAATAACAATTTGACCATTATAGTGCAAAATATGTTCCTCCTGCCTCATTACTGATTACTGTGGTTATTTTATTTAACATTTAAGTGCTTTTGTTTTCAGGTTTGTAACTTTTATAATGAACCAACTGAGAAAGTGTGTAAATCACTAATAGAACAAAAACAACAAACTGTGTGTGTGTGTGTGTGTGTGTGTGTGTGTGTGTGCGCGCTTGTAGTGCTCCTTGAATGAGATCATTCACAACACACACACACCATTGCATTAATCAGGAGGACAAGAAACTCTGCATACCTTTGTTTCACAATGAAAAGTGCTTTATAAATTAAATGAATTATTATTATTGTAAATAACCCCATGAAAGGTTTATTATTTTTATGGGTAATTACCCGCTTCATATTTGTGATGTTACTGGTTTCAGGGTGTGCCTAAAGTGATCAATGTGTTGGGCCGTTTATAGAGATCTATGCCAATTAATGTTTATGTATATCCGGGATGTTTTTTTTATAAGAATTGAGAGGCCTACTACGGTATTTGTATATATGACCTTTATTTTGAAAACCGTGTTGCGACGCAACCTTGTTTAAGTTTGCGCTTTTGACAGTGAAATGGAAATCCAACCTCCCCCGTCAAATCAAGCTCAACTTCTTTCATGCAACAGTTGAGTCTGTCCTTTTGTATGGCAGTGAATGCTGGACCTTGAAGCTCACCCTGCAGAAGTCCTTGGATGGGTGCTACACCAGAATGATGCGTGTCTGTGCTCAACATCAACAGGGATGAGCATGTCACTAATGCAAACTTGTATGGGGGGGTGCTAAAGGTGAGCGATAAAGTGGCAGTCAGGAGAATGAGGCTGGCAGGTCACTGCCAGAGACACCATGAGATGCCAACCAGCAAACTTGTGCTGTGGGAACCAACACACGGGCATCGATCACGAGGACGTCCCACGTTAACCTACGTGGACGTACTCAGGAGAGATGCGGGAACAGAAAGCACCGGCGAGCTAGCCAGATGCATGGAGGATCGGGATGACTGGAAGCACCGATGGAGGGCCCGTCCGAGGACGACCTAGATAGCTTGAAGGAAAGACTCTAATCAAAAAGGTTTAATTGACCCGTATGAGGTTCTTACGGTAGGACTTTGATTGTTTATAGAAGAGGAATGTAATACAAAGCAAAACGAGAAATAAACTGATTTTACCAACAGTAAGTTGCAAGCCACTTTCATACGGGGAACCGTGACAATTATTAGTATTATCTTATTTGCATATTGTCTCATTATTAGATAGATAGATAGGTTGATACTTTATTGATCCCCGGAGGGAAATTTAAGTAGACAGTATTTAAGTATTGAAAAACGTCCTAATAGTGGGCTACTCACCTAATGCATGGCTGAACGGTAGAAGTGTGTCCCCGTCAATCATCACTGCCAGATCCGATACATTTAGGAGTGAAATGCGAATGAAGGGTTGAAATCACTACTCGCAAGGTTGCCCCCAAATATTATTTCCCACTCGCACGGGCATAATTAAGGGGCAATTTGCGATAACCTCGTCGCACTGTACAGCCCTGCACTACAATTGATTGAATGTGATGTGACATCTTGGCATCTGTGAGTGCATCACTGCAGCATTAAGTAGAGTGGGCTTCACCCACATGATCACAGTCACAATCTCCTATTTAGACTTAGGCCATGTCCAGACGAAGACGATTTCGGTTGTATCCGTCAAAGTATTTGATCGTATGCACTAGGGATGTCCCGATCGCCTTTTTTTGCTTCCGATCCGATCCTGATCATGTGATTTTAAATATCTATCGATCCGATCGTTTCCGATCCGATCTTTCACATTAGTAATCAATTTTGACGCATTTTTGTCAGAAACTGGCAGAGCGAGACAAGCCCATCTGTTGCCTATAGTCCGTGGCGCGAGAGCGGAGGCTTTTGTTATTACATTCACCCTGAGAAATGTGCTTCTGCTTCATATGAGAAATATTAAACGTTTCAATATATGTTTGCACATTAGTATACATTCAGTGTTCGACTTACGTAATGGTCCATTCTGGTCTGAAACGCCGACGATAATCCTCAGTCACGTAACGTTATCCTCCAGGTGAAAAGTTAGTCTGAAAACTTCGCCTCCAGCCTGTCCTCCTTGCAAACACATTGCAACTGGCTTGACTTTCTATTTTAAAATGCTTAGTTCCAAACCTCTGACATTAAGTCTAGCTGCTCAAGTCAGTGGATATTAACCGTGTTTCGGGAGCGACGTGTTGTACTGTTGTTGTTGTGATGTGGTCGAGCGTGTAGCGTGTAGCGTCTAAATTAAAGGGGTGTTTGTTGCAACAGTGAAAATTAAAGGGGAATGTGTTGGTTGTGGACAATTATTCTGCTCTGTGTGACAATAAATACATTAATGATGATATATGATATGTAATTTAAAACCAAAACTAAGGCCTCCGTATGAGTTTAAGACGTGGACATGGTCATGTTTGTTGAATAAAATTTTTCTTTTTTTGACTGCCGATTTTTATTATAATTTTTTCCCGATCCCCGAGCCTCTGAAAAGCACGTGATCGACGCCGATTCCGATCACGTGATCGGATCGGGACATCCCTAGTATGCACCTTTCATCCACACGGAACCGCGTTCTGGGAGCCTGAATACGTTATTTTCTGAGAACGGGTCCCAGAGTGGACAAATCTGAAGACGCAATAAATCAATCAATCAACGCCACCCTTGTGTTCCCGTCTTTGATGAGTTGATCATGACAAATCCTCTCTTACATTGACGATTAAAAAGCCTCCATAATAAAAAAAAATTTATCAACTTTTTCTCCTCCTATTTTTTTGTATTTTTCTCCCATCCAAATGTAGTCGTTATGCCAATTCCCCCTCCCCTTCCTGGTCGTTGCGCGCATTTGCCACCTACTTGCCGGTCTAGGGAGCCCTGAAGTCTATCACATGCTTCCTCCGATACATGTGGAGACAGCCAGCAGCCTCTTTTCACCTGACAGCAAGGACCTCCCCCAGTTCCCTCCCTCGCTGTGCAGGCTCCCTGACCGACCTGTAGGAGTCGCTGTTTACAACGGCCAGGACCCACCCCACCGGCTTCCCACCCGCTGACACTGCCAATTGTGTCAGTATGGACGACCGACCAAGCCGGAGGTACCGCGGCAGCCGGATTCGATCCCACTGTCTCTGTGGTGGTAGACAGACGCTTAGTCCGCTGCGCTACCTGGCCGCCCCAAGCCTCCATAATTTAGTAAATAGTATTCCCATGGCTGGTGTTGAGATTTTACGATGCCAGCTTGTGAGAATTCGTTGTAGCCAGCCAGCTAGCGTTGATGCTATTCAATGCTATCAACATTAGCTAAATTGCTAACCAACTAAATACAATGACAGTGGTATCCTGAGGTAACGTTAAATACAGACAACTTTTGATTACCAACGATAGCTAGCAAGCTAACTAAATAGCTTTGTTTGTCTGGACTATCATACTAGCTAACATACCCAACTAACGTTAATGCCATTCAGAATTTCTTAACATAACTACAACACACAGTAACGTTAATACAATTACATGCATCATTGTTTACAATGAACGGGTGGGGATGGTCGAAAGGACTGGACACAGGGACAAGTTAAACATCAATCAATTAATTTAATACAACAGGTAGTTCGTGCCTACGACCTTATACGGCTTTGACACGCTCTCTCTCTCCTGCCGATTAAAATCAGCATCTCTTCCTCCTCAACATCGATTGCCTGTAGTAGCTGCATTTGCGCATGTGAGCCGCGGTGTCTCTCTCCTCTCCTTTGGAAACTAGCTGTGAGGGCTGGCCCAGTACTGCACGCATCCAGGTGCCAATTACCATCACGCATCTGAGAGGAGTTACCAATCAGCTCGACGGGAGCCCTCTTATACACGGTTTGCTGAACGTTCAGTGTCGGGTCGTTTTGGTCACCACCAGCTACTGCTTGTGCCTCTTGTGTGTTTTCTCCAGTACGCCCTTGGACATTGCTGCTGTTTCCTCTCTCTGCCTCCGTGGACCCGTGCCTCGTATTTACACTTTGCCCTTGTGGATTATTATCCAGCTGCAGAGCCGAAGAGCCCTACTCGGCTAAAAGGGATTATCAAGCTGCAGAGCCCTACTCGGCTAAAGGATTCTCCTCGGATGGATTTACTTTATTGTTGCCCATTTCTGTTGTGAAATAAATACGCCCATCGTTTTTGGCTAACTCTGAACTACCTGTCTGTGTCGTGCTGTTGGGGTTGTTTACCAACCATAACACTAGCGTTAGCTCAAAAGCACAGAACCGGACGACACAAGTTGTTCAGCTAGCGAAAACAATGATAACACTTCTGGTCGGGGGGTTTCAAAATAAAAGAGTGATGTCTAAAACACCGGAAAGACTTTTATTTTGTACATTTGCGGCAGCGTTTCACCATTTTCAGTGTTCTCATTTGGCCGCACATATTTCTTTAAACGATTTTGTGTTTACGGAAAACTTTTTTTTAAATGAAAACTAAATGAAAACAGAAAAGATCGGATCTGTCTTCATCTGGACAAGGCCTTAATATAATATACAAATACCCATTGGTCCTAAATGACTCCTTTAAATTCATCAGTATTATTTCCTCTGTATTTCTCTGTTGATAATGATGATAACAAGGAGACACAGAGAGAGGAGTCTTTCAGTGTAGAGCAGTCAGCTGACTGTTAGACTGATTAGCTAGCCCGTTTGTGTACCACACACACACACACACACACACACACACACACACACACACACACACACACAGCGCTACCCCCCCGCTCCACTCCCGTCTGTGCTGTGCCACTGGTCAAAAGGCTCATTGTGTGTGAAAATCCCATTATGTGTTTATTAGTCTTCCCCGGCATATTAAAGGCGGCTGGTTGTAAGTAAACAGTGTCAGTGTGGTCTGTTGGCTGAGAACAGTCTGATCATGAGCATAGAGCAGCACTAGGGGTTCAGGCTCAGAGTTCATTACGACAGACCACCTTCACTGAGGTTATAACACTACAGACCATGAGGTTATAACACTACAGACCACCTTCACTGAGGTTATAACACTACAGACCACCTTCACTGAGGTTATAACACTACAGACCATGAGGTTATAACACTACAGACCACCTTCACTGAGGTTATAACACTACAGACCATGAGGTTATAACACTACAGACCACCTTCACTGAGGTTATAACACTACAGACCATGAGGTTATAACACTACAGACCATGAGGTTATAACACTACAGACCATGAGGTTATAACACTACAGACCACCTTCACTGAGGTTATAACACTACAGACCATGAGGTTATAACACTACAGACCATGAGGTTATAACACTACAGACCATGAGGTTATAACACTACAGACCACCTTCACTGAGGTTATAACACTACAGACCATGAGGTTATAACACTACAGACCACCTTCACTGAGGTTATAACACTACAGACCATGAGGTTATAACACTACAGACCACCTTCACTGAGGTTATAACACTACAGACCACCTTCACTGAGGCTATAACACTACAGACCACCTTCACTGAGGTTATAACACTACAGGCTACAGGAAGGACTGCTAAATATACCTTCATTTTCCTTTCCTTTGATTCATAGATATGTCTTGTACCCAGAGATGATGATGAAATTACGCAAAGAGCAGGGCATAAAGATGAATACAAAGATGACTCAACAAGTTATTAGCTGTCCTACAGTATGCCCTGCTGCGTTACGTAGAGTAGGAGGTTATGAGTGACACTGGTCAAGGCTGGGACAACAGAGAACCACTGGTATGTCAGATTGTGAACGCTAGAACACACACAACTGAACGGCCTTGTGCTGGAATGTGAGGGAATTAGCCACATAGCCTGAGCTTGGTGCCGTTGAACTTTACCTTGCTGCTAGTGCCTTATTTGGCAGAGCAGGCTCCTGTGTCTCATTGTGAGCATGGTGAAGCTATGAGAGAGAGGAGTGTGGGAGAGGCTGGTTGGCTGGCGGGACAGGGTGCATTGAAGCTGTCTAACCGGTGCGACTGCAAGCCATCAGCCAGGGGTGTGAGAAAGAGCTCTGTGTCACCTGTGAGTTTTGCATGTATTTTTCTTTTTCTGCTTGCTGTCTGTATTTCTGCTTGCTGTCTGTATTTCTGCTTGCTGTCTTTGCATGGCAGGATGTGTCAGTCCCAGAAACACAACCCTGGATGGCCCGGTGATGAATTTGTGATGAAGACTCTGTGTTTGAGTTCAGATGTTATGTTCCTCTCATGTTTGTACGACCCGGACACTGAGATGGAGCCTGGCTGAGTGAGTTGGTCTACCTCAACAGTCCCACTAGCCAGGAGGCTGAGGCCACACTGATGCTTTCGTCCAAAAAAAAACCCTGTTCTTCTCAAAGATCACTTTGTCTAACTGCCGGGCCATGGTGCAAACTGATTAACTCTCCCCCCCCCCCTCTCTCTCTCTCTCTCTCTCTCTCCTCTCTCTCTCTCTCTCTCTCTCTCTCTCTCTCTCTCTCTCTCTCTCTCTCTCTCTCTCTCTCTCTCTCTCTCTCTGTCTGTCTCTCACTCTCTCACACTCTCTGTCTCTCTCTATTTCTCTCACTGTCCCTCTCTGTCTCTCTCTCTGTCTCTCTCTCTTTCTCTCATTCTCCCTCTCTCTCTCTCCCCCTCTCTTTCTCATGCCCTTTGTGTTCTCTATCTTTTTTATTTTTCCAGAGAGTGCTGGTGGAGGTGGAGGAGAGAAGAGAGAGAGAGTGTTATGTGTGTGTGTGTGTGTGTGTGTGTGTGTGTGTGTGTGTGTGTGTGTGTGTGTGTGTGTGTGTGTGTGTGTGTGTGTGTGTGTGTGTGTGTGTGTGTGTGTGTGTGTGTGTGTGTGTGTGTGTGTGTGTGTGTGTGTGTGTGTGTGTGTGTGTGTGTGTGTGTGTGTGTGTGCGCGCGTGCGTGCGTGCGTGTGTGTGTGTGTAGGCTTGGTGCTTGTTTGATCTGACAGGTAGAATTTGCCCGTGGGGCAGATAGAGGAAGAGAGAGTGAGAGAGAGAGAGAGAGGAGGATGTCTCTCTTTTCAGGTAATTTGAGGAGGAGTATCTCACAGCCTCCACTCCTTTTTACTACTGATGAGAGAGGAGTGGAGTGGGGGAGGGGAAGGGATGGCGGGGTGGAGAAAGGCGAGAAATTACGCTGTCGCTAACCCTCCTTCATCAAACTGTCACTCACCCATCCCGCTGCTGCAGGGGTTGAATGCCTCTGGACAAGACTCACCTGGCCTCTTAATCCCCCCCCCCCCCGCACACACACACATACACTCCTTCAACTTAATTATTCCATTGTCTCGCCTCCTTGCTCTTTGACCTGTGGCCCTCTTGTCTGTACCCTCTCTCCGGTTCTACTGTTGGACAACTTTTTTCATTTAGTTATTTTTATTTATTTTAGATTTTTTCAAATTTTAGGATACTTTGTTGCCCTTTATTGATATTTATTAGGGCTGCCAGACGATTAAAATGTAAATCTTCAGGGGCGTAATCACATGATGTGCTGTGTTTGATTGTGATTGGCCTAATGCACCAACGGGCTGCCGCTCAACTGCTGCCTCACCGTGTCTCTCGTTAGATAGACGCTTCTTCACAACGCGTTGCTTCCATGGAAAGTCAGGTCACTAGCGCAACACAAGGTCCTTTGAAAATGACATGTAGCATTCAGTTGACCAGGGCACGTCTCGCCACTCATTCTCTGCGTGTTTGCATGTAGAAGAAACCAGGAAGGTAAACACACTCTGCACCAGCGCCGTGCTTTTCAAGTGGAGGCAGTCGGGGTCAAAGAGAGGTAATGTGATGAAATTGCATCACTGCTCTTTTTGAAGGCACTAGGTTTTCAAATTAGCCTAATCAATGTGCATTTCACCAGAGGGATCAGAGCACAGAGAGGCAGGGTCTTGCTCAAGGATCATTCAAGAGAGATGGACACATTGACTGTTGCCGGGATCAAGCCTGTGATATTCTGGTTACGAGATGATAATAATAATAATAATAATAATAATAATAATAATAATAATAATAATAATAATAATAATAATAATAATAATAATAATAATAATAATACATTTTATAGCGCTTTTCAAGAACCCAAAGACGCTGACAATAAGCAAAACAAATGAACAGAGAAACATAGAACCACATGGAATAAGCAACAGTATGAATACACAATAGAACCACGAGTAACAAGTAACAAATACAAAGTCCAGTAGGGGAACAATCAGGGAAGTAAGGAAACCGAGGGGAGGGGGGGGGGGAGAGAAAGTAGGGAAGGGGAAGGGTGGTGGTAGGTTGAAGGAGGGTGGTTATGGGTAGGGAAGGTTGTATGCTTGGGAGAACAGGTAGGTTTTGAGTTGGGATTTAAAGGTGGAGAGTGAGGGAGAGTCTCTGACAGTCTGAGGGAGGGTGTTTCCAAAGTCAGGTGCAGCTCGTGAAAAATGCCCGGTCACCAAAACGTTTGAGTTTGGATGACGGGACAGTGCGGGAAGCAGTGAAGAGGAACGGAGGGAACGGGTGGGGTGGTCAGGGAGAAGGAGGTCAGTCAGGTGTGGGGGGGGGGGGGGCTATGGAGGGCTTTGAAGGTGAGGAGTAGTATTTTGAAGTGTATGCGTTCCTTGATCGGGAGCCAGTGGAGAGAGTGGAGGACAGGAGTGATGTGGTCACGGGACCGGGTGTTTGTGAGGAGGCGGGCAGCTGAATTTTGGACCATCTGAAGTTTATGGAGGGAGCGGGAGGTGATGCCAGTGAGGAGGGAGTTGCAGTAGTCGAAGCGGGAGGAGATGAAGGCGTGTATGAGGGATTCAGCGGCAGGGGGGGACAGGCAGTCGCAGTGTCTAATTTTGGCGATGTTGCGGAGGTGAAAGTAGGAGGTTTTTTAACTCTTTCAGTGCCACTCACGAGATTTCTTGTGTTTTTTTATAGGTGGTTGCTAGCCACTCACGAGATTTCTCGGAATTATTTTTAATTTTTTTTTTTTGCGATCTGAAAAATTATTGCATCACCCGAGCCTACCCGAGTATTGCCGAGCTGCGCCGGTGATCACTGTGGAAAAAAGCGCCCCCTGTCGTCTCCCAGATGACATAAGTGATTTTGGAATGGACTCAATGAAAATGAATGGGGAAAAAAATCCGGTACTCCACATTTTCCAGTTCACTGATCCAGCCGGGGTTACTAGAGTTCATTCTGGAGCTCAGATCCCCGTGGATCATGGAGATCCACTGTGTCGCGTTGGATCCATACACGTATCGATTTTTTCGAATGGTGATCAGGAATTGGAATATACCAGTTGGATACCATCTGATGTCAGGTAAGGACTCTATGTTATCAGTGGTAGGATAATCAGAGTAAGTTTGATGAAGTTATAAGCTGTTTTGTGAAATGTCTTCTTTCGGTTTCAATGTAAAACTCCGAGAGGAAATCAACGAGGCGATTATCCGCGCGCGGCCGTAATGTGCGTGCGTGCACGTATAATATTGATCATCTAGCGTTTATTTGAAAACGATTCATAAAAAGGCAGACGAATATCACGTTGTGGAATATTCCACTAAAAGACGATTTTCATAGAATGCTCCAGAATGAGCTGTTTTTTATATCAAAACGGGGCTTTTCTAACTGCTCTGAAACGGCAACGACGCGATAAAAAAACAATCTGTCTTCACAGCACTGTCTGGAAAATAGTCTTTGATAATGCGATGGGCAGATTAGACACATAGCCATAATTTAAAACATAGATTAGGCGATATTAACGTTAACATTGGCGCGGATGGTGGCATTCAAGCGGTAAAATGGAAAACCAGGCGTGGCACTGAAAGAGTTAACGATGGAGCGGACATGGGGTTGGGGGGGGGGGGGGGGGGGGGGGGGGGGGGGGGGGGGGGGGGTGGGGTGATGTTGAGTCGTTAATGGTGTGATGGGTCCGGATCTGCTGAGGGTGGTTTTGGTGCCGATGATGAATAGTTATGTCTTGCCTTGCTGCTAGCCTACTGTTAGACTGCTACTAGCCTCACATCTCTGTATCCCATTACCTTCATCCCTACTATCATTTTACCTTTGCCATCTTGCTTGCCGACCGGTGTGCTCAACTGTCCCTTTGTCCCTGTGCGTTTCTACCGGTGTCAGTCTGTCACTCTGTGTGTGTTTGTTTTTACCTGTGTAGGTCTATCAGTTTGGTTTGTTTCTACCTGTGTGTTTGTTCCTAGAGTTGTTCCGATACCGATACCAGTATCGGAAATGCCTCCGATACTGCCTAAAATGCTGGTATCGGTATCGGCGAGTACGCTGAAAGTCTAGCCTCCGATCCCATGACATAATTTATCTCCTGCGGAGAGTGAGGATTATAAAATGAACGTGTTTTAAAGTGTGATGCTGTTTGTCATTTTAATAGCAGATACACTTTCTTAAATTCCATTGTCCCCAACAGAGCGGTGTGTTTTGCTGGCTGGTGTTATTATAGCATTAGCTGAAAAGCTAGCTAGTTGGAACAACATCCGTTTTAACGTTACATCAAATCAGATGATCGCCTGTCCTTTGTCCAGGACCTGACACTGTCCGTCTATCAACAATAATGCACCCACGGTGAATCGTATTTAAGTCAAGTAGCTACTGACTAGCGTTAGCTGACTAACGTTATCAAATGTCATGTGAAAACCTTGCGGGAGACGAGCTAGGTCAGCTAGCTTAGCTTGATAACGGTACCTTGGCTAAAGTTGGTGCTATTCATAATCCAAGCAATAATGGCTGCAGACCTGCAAGCAAAGTACAGCAAGTTCCAAGTGCCAAAGGATAAGAGTCTGAGGCGGAGTCTCAAAAGAGAATGTTGAATATTTATTTTGCATCGAAAATCACAACATAAACGTTACTACTAGCCAGAGAATCTGCTACTAGCTAACAGACTAGCAAGTGCAACAACGTCTAACGTCCGTGCGGATCTGTGGGTGAACTCATTGGAGTAGGGTATATCTGCAGTGCCGCAGCCCCATACTCATTGATTAATGATACTAATACTAATCTATACAATAATCACCTGTTGTTGAATAAATACCATTACTTTCTAGTTATTACTAAAAAACAGTATATATAAAACAGTATCTAGCTGTAAATTCTTTTTTTAATATAATTTATATAATATATATATATATTTGTTTTATGTATGCACTGGTATCGGATCACATTACATTTACATTTAGTCATTTAGCTGACGCTTTTATCCAAAGCGACTTACAAGTTCTGTACGACAAGTCATCAGGAAGGGCACAACTCTATCAGCTGAGTAACAATGTCATCAAGTGTTGAGTGCTACAGTGTATGTTAGTTTATTAGGACAAGTGCATGACAATAAGGTTAGTTAGGGTTAGATAAAAAAAATTGGGTAGGTAAAAAGTAGATTAGTTTACTTCCTCTTGGGGCAGTGATGTTTTGAGTCGTCCAACTCAATGCCTGTAGAGTGTGTCAAGCCGAGTGTCGGCTCCATCATCAACCTATTGTATGACAGGGATCCTAGAATGTCTTTACCTCAAATCGCCCACTGAGAATGAAACAAATGTAACATTAAAGTTTCAATCGCAATGAAGTGGCCCATTCAGCTAAATGTCATCTTTTGTCAACACGTAGGCTATCTCTGAACAAGGTTATGGTTTCCCCACATCTCAGACTTACTTAGTAGCAAAGCCGGTGTGGTGGAAAGTAGCCGAAGCTAAATAATAATTTTCTCCACATGCACACACCCATCCAGGATCAGTATCGGTATCGGCCGAAGTTTAGGTATCGGAATCGGATCGGGAAGGAAAAAATGGTATCAGAACATCTCTATTTGTTCCCACCTGTCCTGTGTAGGTCTTTCAGTTTGTGTGGTTTGTTTCTACCTGTGTAGCTCTATCAGTTTGTGTGTTTGTTTGTACTTGTGTGCGTCTATCAGTTTGTGTGGGTTTGTTCCTACTGTGTGGGTCTATCGGTTTGTGTGTGTTTGTTCCAATCCTACTTGTGTGGGTCTATCGGTTTGTGTGTGTTTGTTTGTACCTGTGTGGGTCTATCAGTGTGTGTGTGTTTGTTCCAATCCTACTTGTGTGGGTCTAT
>NW_028173114.1:77290-94790 GCF_963971535.1 Notolepis coatsorum
AGAGAGAGTGTTGTGTGTTTGTGTGTGTGTGTGTGTGTGTGTGTGTGTGTGTGTGTGTGTGTGTGTGTGTGTGTGTGTGTGTGTGTGTGTGTGTGTGTGTGTGTGTGTGTGTGTGTGTGTGTGTGTGTGTGTGTGTGTGTGTGTGTGTGTGTGTGTGTGTGTGTGTGTGTGTGTGTGTGTGTGTGTGTGCGTGCGTGCGTGCGTGTGTGTGTGTGTAGGCTTGGTGCTTGTTTGATCTGACAGGTAGAATTTGCCCGTGGGGCAGATAGAGGAAGAGAGAGTGAGAGAGAGAGAGAGGAGGATGTCTCTCTTTTCAGGTAATTTGAGGAGGAGTATCTCACAGCCTCCACTCCTTTTTACTACTGATGAGAGAGGAGTGGAGTGGGGGAGGGGAAGGGATGGCGGGGTGGAGAAAGGCGAGAAATTACGCTGTCGCTAACCCTCCTTCATCAAACTGTCACTCACCCATCCCGCTGCTGCAGGGGTTGAATGCCTCTGGACAAGACTCACCTGGCCTCTTAATCCCCCCCCCCCCCCCGCACACACACACATACACTCCTTCAACTTAATTATTCCATTGTCTCGCCCCCTTGCTCTTTGACCTGTGGCCCTCTTGTCTGTACCCTCTCTCCGGTTCTACTGTTGGACAACTTTTTTCATTTAGTTATTTTTATTTATTTTAGATTTTTTCAAATTTTAGGATACTTTGTTGCCCTTTATTGATATTTATTAGGGCTGCCAGACGATTAAAATGTAAATCTTCAGGGGCGTAATCACATGATGTGCTGTGTTTGATTGTGATTGGCCTAATGCACCAACGGGCTGCCGCTCAACTGCTGCCTCACCGTGTCTCTCGTTAGATAGACGCTTCTTCACAACGCGTTGCTTCCATGGAAAGTCAGGTCACTAGCGCAACACGAGGTCCTTTGAAAATGACATGTAGCATTCAGTTGACCAGGGCACGTCTCGCCACTCATTCTCTGCGTGTTTGCATGTAGAAGAAACCAGGAAGGTAAACACACTCTGCACCAGCGCCGTGCTTTTCAAGTGGAGGCAGTCGGGGTCAAAGAGAGGTAATGTGATGAAATTGCATCACTGCTCTTTTTGAAGGCACTAGGTTTTCAAATTAGGCCTAATCAATGTGCATTTCACCAGAGGGATCAGAGCACAGAGAGGCAGGGTCTTGCTCAAGGATCATTCAAGAGAGATGGACACATTGACTGTTGCCGGGATCAAGCCTGTGAAAATCTGGTTACGAGATGATAATAATAATAATAATAATAATAATAATAATAATAATAATAATAATAATAATAATAATAATAATAATAATAATAATAATAATAATAATAATAATAATAATAATAATAATAATAATAATAATAATAATAATAATAATAATAATAATAATAATATAATAATAATAATAATAATAATAATAATAATAATAATAATAATACATTTTATAGCGCTTTTCAAGAACCCAAAGACGCTGACAATAAGCAAAACAAATGAACAGAGAAACATAGAACCACATGGAATAAGCAACAGTATGAATACACAATAGAACCACGAGTAACAAGTAACAAATACAAAGTCCAGTAGGGGAACAATCAGGGAAGTAAGGAAACCGAGGGGAGGGGGGGGAGACGGAGAGAAAGTAGGGAAGGGGAAGGGTGGTGGTAGGTTGAAGGAGGGTGGTTATGGGTAGGGAAGGTTGTATGCTTGGGAGAACAGGTAGGTTTTGAGTTGGGATTTAAAGGTGGAGAGTGAGGGAGGGTGTTCCAAAGTCAGGGTGCAGCTCGTGAAAATGCCCGGTCACCAAAACGTTTGAGTTTGGATGACGGGCCAGTGCGGGAAGCAGTGGAAGAGGAACGGAGGGAACGGGTGGGGCGGTAAGGGAGAAGGAGGTCAGTCAGGTGGGGGGGGGGGGGGGGGGGGGGGGGGGCTATGGAGGGCTTTGAAGGTGAGGAGTAGTATTTTGAAGTGTATGCGTTCCTTGATCGGGAGCCAGTGGAGAGAGTGGAGGACAGGAGTGATGTGGTCACGGGACCGGGTGTTAGTGAGGAGGCGGGCAGCTGAATTTTGGACCATCTGAAGTTTATGGAGGGAGCGGGAGGTGATGCCAGTGAGGAGGGAGTTGCAGTAGTCGAAGCGGGAGGAGATGAAGGCGTGTATGAGGGATTCAGCGGCAGGGGGGGACAGGCAGTCGCAGTGTCTAATTTTGGCGATGTTGCGGAGGTGAAAGTAGGAGGTTTTTTAACGATGGAGCGGACATGGGGTTGGGGGGGGGGGGGGGGGGGGGGGGGGGGGGGGGGTGATGGTTGAGTCGTTAATGGTGTGATGGGTCCGGATCTGCTGAGGGTGGTTTTGGTGCCGATGATGAATAGTTATGTCTTGCCTTGCTGCTAGCCTACTGTTAGACTGCTACTAGCCTCACATCTCTGTATCCCATTACCAGTGATGCCGGGTAACGCGTTACTAAGTAACGCGTTATTGTAATCTGATTACTTTCCCCGAAAATAGTAATCTAACGCGTTAATCTTTAAAAGCCAGTAATCTGATTGCAGTTACTTGTCCAAGTGGCTGTGCATTACTATTTCGTTACTATCTCATCATAAATTCATAATGCATGCGGAATGCAGTATTTTATTTCGTTTTCGACAGTCAAAAATACATTTTTGAGCTGTTTTTCTTATTTGGGAGTGACGTGGTGTGGCAGTGAAAGGGTTACACAAGAATGTGTCCTCGCGGCGTGACTGGACTCTCTGTCTGTGAGTGACTCTGCTTTGGCCCAATCACATTCCCCATCCACAGTCTGCGAATCAGAGGCAGAGTAGGGCGGGTCTTCACAGCACGTCATGTGACATATGCGCCAATCGTCTGACAGCAGGGCTCCGTCGCATTCGTCTGAGAATTCCACCCCAAAACGCTTGTCTAAACGAAGTGAAACCGCAAGAAGACTAGAGAGACATTTATAAAAACAATTTAATAGTTACAGTTGATATAATTGAATAGTTCAGCCTGCATTTGTTAGATGTGAATGGATACACTGGTTTTGTAAAACCACTGGCTGGCTGCTCTAATGCTCTCCCACAGTTCTTCAGGTGGGAGAACACGAGTGACAGAGAGAGGGGAGAGAGACACACACACACACACACACACACACACACACACACACACACACAAGCACAAGCACACGCACACACGCGCACACACATACACACAGAGAGGGAGAGAAGGGATTATATTATAATAATAATAATAATAATAATAATTATTATTATTATTATTATTATTATTATTATTATTATTATTATTATTATTATTATTATTATTATATTAGAGATGTAGGCTGTCTGGGTGGGGTTGGAGAGAAAGAGGCATGGGGTGAGAGAGAGAGAGAGAGAGAGAGAGAGAGAGGGGTGAGAGAGAGAGAGAGAGAGAGAGAGAGAGAGAGAGAGAGGGGTGAGAGAGAGGGTGAGAGAGAGAGAGAGAGAGAGAGAGAGGAGAGAGAGAGAGAAAAGCTCTTATTTGCCAGATTTACAGTTAATTTACATGTTAAAGAGAGACTGCTTGTATGTTTATAGAGAGACATTTATAAAAACAATTTAATAGTTACAGTTGATATAATTGAATAGTTCAGCCTGCATTTGTTAGATGTGAATGGATACACTGGTTTTGTAAAACCACTGGCTGGCTGCTCTAATGCTGTGAGCATCATAGACTGTTGCTTTACCATACTTGATGGTACAGAAGCTGAAGCACTAGTTTAACAATTACGTTATGTGCAGAGAAACAAGTTAAAAACAATTTATGCACTTTCAATAAAGCGTTTAAAAAAAACTGTTGGGGGAACGACGACTTCGTAACCTAGTTACTTTCAAAGTAACTAAGTTACTCTGATAATCAAGTAATCAGTAAAGTAACTTGGATTACTTTTTAAAGGAGTAATCAGTAATCAGTAATCGGATTACTTTTACAAGTAATCTGTGGCATCACTGCCCATTACCTTCATCCCTACTATCATTTTACCTTTGCCATCTTGCTTGCCCACCGGTGTGCTCAACTGTCCCTTTGTCCTGTGCGTTTCTACCGGTGTCAGTCTGTCACTCTGTGTGTGTTTGTTTCTACCTGTGTGGGTCTATCAGTTTGGTTTGTTTCTACCTGTGTGTTTGTTAATTGTTCCCACCTGTCCTGTGTAGGTCTTTCAGTTTGTGTGTTTGTTTCTACCTGTGTAGCTCTATCAGTTTGTGTGTTTGTTTGTACTTGTGTGCGTCTATCAGTTTGTGTGGGTTTGTTCCTACTGTGTGGGTCTATCGGTTTGTGTGTGTTTGTTCCAATCCTACTTGTGTGGGTCTATCAGTTTGTGTGGGTTTGTTTGTACCTATTGTGACAGATCTCCCCCCTCCCATGGATATGTGAAGGATGGGAGATACTTCTGCCACAGGAGGAGTAGAGTCAATTAGGTAGCTGATTAGTACTGATAGATACACCTGCGCATAATTAGTTCACACACATCTCACGTGCACACACCCCAGACACACACACTAGAAAGCCACTTGGTTAGTCAGGAGTAAGTTGAGCGGAGTAGGAGTTGGAGTTGTGGTATTGAGAGAGAGAGATTGTGTATTCAGCGTTGTGTAAGGTGAGAGGTAGTGAGAGGTGAGGAGAAAGCGAGTAGGTGTTCTTTGTGTACTGGACCCTGGACTGGCTGAGATAGCCCCTTGTGTTCTGACCCTGGACCGGACGACTAACCTGAGTATTGAACAATCCTTTTTTCTGTCAGCGAGCCTGTTTTGTGTTTTTGACCATCGGACTGTCTATGACCATTCTCTTGCCTATCAAACTGGATTTTGCCTTTAATTCAATAAATATTCGTATTGATAGATATTGCTCTTGTGTGGACCTTTGAATTTGTTTGTGTTTGAACCGTGGCGAGTCTGAAACCCACCAGGCTCGTCACACTATGTTCGTCTATCAGTTTGTGTGTGTTTGTTTGTACCTGTGTGGGTCTATCCGTGTGTGTGGGTGGGTTTGTTCCTACTTGTGTGGGTCTATCAGTTTATGTCTGTTTTTTCTGGCTGCCTTCCTACCTGCCCGTGTTTGCTTGTCTCCGTCTCCCCGCCCGCCTGCCGCCCGCATGCTTATCTGTCAGTCAGTCCCTCAGTCTTCTTTCATCTCCTCGTTACCCGACAGGAACCCATGATGTGATTTCCTCTCCTGCTCTCTTGTCCAAGTCTCATGTCCCGGGTCAAACGAGTGAGAGGCAGAGGCAGACAGGCAGGGAGGGAGGGAGGGAGGGAGGGAGGGAGGACAGAGTTGGAGGAAGGGAGAAAGGGAGGGCGGGAAAAAGAAGAGAGAGTAGAGTAATGCTTAGAGGCTCTCCTCTCAGCTCCACAGCGTAGAGTTGTTATAGGAAGCCTTGTCAGGGTGCTCAGCGTGCTGTATAGTTAGTTTCCAATAGGAGTAACTGAAGATGTCTAAATAATGACTAAAGATCCATGAACATGAACAACACCAGCTGCTGCCCTTGTGTTGCACAATCTCCTCACAGATTGAAAGCAGCTTCCAGGCCTCAGTGTGGACAGCTAGACGGGGAAGGTTTTTGCATTTGTTGATTTATTTTATTCCCACTCTAGCTTTCAGCATCGAGACCCAGAAAACTGGCTCCAACCTGTTCAGAGTGGGCAGCGGCTGAGGCCAGACTTATGAGGGCGGCGTGTGACTACCCCCCCCCCCCGCGTCTCTACAATTCGTAGCCGCATTTCTGCAGACCCCTCTCTGATTGGTTGAGGCCATTTCTGCAGATCCCTCTCTGATTCGAAACTCTGTTAAGCTCCAGAGAGAGAGGCTGAAAACCCACAGTTGTTGGCCGACGGATGGGAGCCGAATCCCGGATCCGAGTTTCTGATGAATAGCCCCAAAACATGGAGGTGCGAACGCAATTTTATACGCATGGAAGTATTGTAGACAGTTACAATATAACATTTATATTAATTAACCCAGTTAATGCCTTAAGAGAAAGAGTCTGATGGTCATTGCTACGGAAATGTTGTGTCTTACTAATAATAACAGATTCGCGTATAACGTTATTTCCCATGACTTTGCGGTTTATTCATAACGTTATGCACATTACACAACACAGCCAGCTGTCAGCAACTGTACATTGTAACGTTGTTATTTTGCGGCCTGCCCATTTGATGTTCCCAAATCATATTCAGAAAGTATCACAGAGACTTCTATTGACCAAGGAATTAGTTATTATTAGTAAGACACAACATTTCCGTAGCAATTGACCACCAGACTCTTTCTCTTAAGGCATTAACTGGGTTAATTAATATAAATGTTATATTGTAACTGCGCGCGCGCTCGGCCAATCAGAGAGGGGTCTGCAGAAATGGCCTCAACCAATCAGAGAGGGGTCTGCAGAAATGCGGCTACGAATTGTAGAGACGCCCCCCCCCCCCCCCCCCTCCACACACCCCTACTCTTCCACACGAGACACAATACCCCCCCCCAGGCTGATCATGTGACCCAAACTAAAGTCAACAAACCATGGAGCTGTTTCATCAGATTGGAACGAAAGGCAGAGATTTCTCACCCCTTCCCTCCAAAAGATGTGGTGAGACTGTGGAACCACAATGATAAGATTGGTGCCGCGTGTGTGTGTGTGTGTGTGTGTGTGTAGGTGTGTGTGTGTGTGTGTGTGTGTGTGTGTGTGTGTGTGTGTTGAGCGAGATAATGTGTGTGTGTGTGTGTGTGTGTGTGTGTGTGTGTGTGTGTGTGTAGGGGCACCTTGAGCTGAGAGTGTGTTCCCAGCCTGGCAATTAGTGTGTGTGTGTGTGAGAGAGAGAGAGAGAGAGAGAGAGAGAGAGAGAGAGAGAGATACAGCTGGCAAAGAAGACTCAAGACAGAGCTGCCGACGAGGGCGTCTGTGGATGGAGAGGTGTGTGTGGGTGGGTGGGTGTCTGTGGGGGGGGGGTGAGTGTCTGTGTGTGTGTGGGTGTGCGGGTGAGTGTTTGTGTGGGTGGGTGTCTGACCCGTGTGTGTGTGTGTGTGTGTGTGTGTGTGTGTGTGTGTGTGTGTGTGTGTGTGTGTGTGTGTGTGTGGGGGGGGAGTAGCTGAGCTGAGACCGTTCATCATCGCCAACTCACCAGATAGGGACTTGTCAACATGGCTCTCTGCTAGTGGCCAAAAGAGACCATCTCTCTCTCTTTGAGGGTAGTCATGACACACACACACACACACACACACACACACACACACACACACACACACACACACACACACACACACACACACACACACACACACACACACACACACACACACACACAAATGCAAACAGAAACACACACACACGCATACACACGCACACACATAGCATACCAGGGTGCTCAGGCCTAGTGCAGATACAAACACACCCTCCCAAGAAGGAAGGCTTACAGAATAATGAGGAATGTAGCAACCAGACTGTAAAGCCACAGGACAGTGCAGTGACTACTGGCTCCCTGTCACACTGAGCTGTGGTGGTGGTGGTGATGACAATGTAGAAACCTACAATGACTCAATGTGGAGACCAGTCAAATGCTCTGTGGGCAAGTGGCCTATAAACCCCCTGGACCTATTTCTTACTTACCAAGGATATTGTCGATTGGTAGAGTCCTTTCTCAGCACAATCCATGCTGCACTTTGCTTGCTTCATATCACAGCCGGACACTCATTTGTCAAACACTTACCCCAAAGTTGTTGAAATGGTCCAACTTCTCAAGATTTCAATGAAGAGTCTGTCTGTTTACTGGGGGCTGACATCTTGATTAGAACATCAAATGCATTATTTTCACTCTAAAACCTTGCCCAGACGAAGACGGATCCGATCTTTTCCGTTTTCATAAAAAAAAATAAAAATCCGTAAAAACAAAATCGTCTCAAGAAATAAGTGCGGGCCACAAATGTACAAAATAAATGTCTTTCCTGTTTTAGACGTCACCCTTTTATTTTGAAACCCCCCGACCGGAAGTGTTATTGTTGTTTTCGCTAGTGGAGTAACTTGTGTCGTCCGGTTCTGTACTTTTCAGCTGACGCTAGTTTCCAGAGACACACACCGCGGTGCAAATGCAGCTACACGAGGAGGAGGAAGAGCTGTTGATTTTAATCGGCAGGAGAGAGAGAGCGCGTCAAAGCCGTATATAATATAATAGCCCCGTGGTGTGGTCGGAGGCAGCTCGAACTACCTGTTGTATTAAATTAATTGATTGATGTTTAACTTGTCTCTGCGTCCAGTCCTTTTCGACTAGCTCCACCCGTGCATTGTAAACAATGAATGATGATGTTACTGTGTTGTATCTATGTTAATAAATTCTGAATGGAGGGGGCGGCTGGGTGGCGCAGAGGAGATTGCGCTTGTCACCAATGCAAGAGACTCCGGTCTCGAATCCGGGTGTCAGCATTGCCTCCGGCTTGGGCCGGCCGTCATACTGGCTCAATTGGCAGAGTCAGCGGGTGGAAGTCGATGGGTGGTAATCTGGATGTTGTGGACAGCGACTCCTACAGGTTGGTTGGGGGACGCCTGCACAGCAGAGACAGGAAATAGCGGGGGTAGTGTGAGCCTCCCACACGTTACACCTCGCCAATGAGAGTCCCCGCTGGCAGGTGAAAAGATGTGACAGGCTGCCTCCTCGTGTACCGGAGGGGACACGTGATGCAAGGCTTCTATTCTCCCTACAACCGACCAGTGGGGGGCATATGCGAGCAACGTTCAAGACAGGGGATGGGAGAATAGGAAACACGAAATAGGGATGGGAGGAAAAATAAGGAGAAAAAGTGGATCAAAATGGCATTAACATTAGTTGGGTAACGTTATGTTAGTGCTAATGTTGATAGCATTGAATAGCATCAACGCTAGCTGGCTGGCTACAAAGAATTCTCACAAGCTGGCATCGTAAAATCTCAACACCAGCAATGGGAATACTATTTACTAAATTATGGAGGCTTTTTAATCGTCAAGGTAAGAGAGGATTTGTCATGATCAACTGAAGGCGTATGCTATGGAACAGTCTATGTGCTTGGCTACTTAGCTATCTTATCTTATGCTAATCTCTAGCTATAGTATCGTATTGTGTATTTCATCACAGTAGCCTCCTGTGTTTAATAAAAACTTCTAGCCAGGCCCAGGACATATAAGACATCTGGACATATAAGACATATGTGACATGTTTCTTTTTTGTTGGCTGGGTTTGCGCATGCGGATTAAGGGAGATGTCAATCTGACGGTGGCAGTACATTTAACTGTAAAAGCCAGATCAAGCTCAATAGCTTCTGTAACACGCAAGCAACTACTCTGTACGATGCCATTGTTGTTGTGATGTTGGCTGAGTTTGCACATGCGGGTTAAGGGAGAAGTGGGCTATCGCGTCATCGGTTCAGGAAAAGACGCTTATAGGCTTGTAAAGACGACGACGCAAGGGGGGCGTCTTCAGATTTGCCCACTCTGGGAGCCGGTCTCAGAAAATAGCGTATTCAGGCTCCCAGAACGCAGTTCCGTGTGGATGAAAGGTGCATACGATAAAATACTTTGACTGATATGACCGAAATCGGTTTAGTCTGGACATGGCATGAGTCACATTCGATTCATCATGGCAGCACCCAGTAAAATGATTTTATGTTTAGTTAATTTGCCCGGCTGTGATATGAAACGAGCAAAGCTTAGCAGACACCAGTCTGTACAAGCCCTGAAATAAACGTTGAAATCTACTTTGGGTTCACTGGAGTACTAATAATGTTATTTTTTGGAGTGACTGAAGACTAACATTGTTGTTTTCCATGTTCCACGATTATCTTTGGTTAATGTTCAAATCAAACACCCCTCTGCGTTTCCAGTATGCTTGATTTGGAAAAACATCAAATAACTTTAGTGAAACATGTTGACATCAATTTGAGATCAACTTGAATGCCAATATACACATAAAAGAAGGGTATTTGGGATTGTATTATAGCAGATTTTTTTTAGTCAGGGCTCCAGACTGACCAAAATGGTCACACACTTGGTTGCATACTTGGTCGCGCCAAGTGTGAGAGTGTGCAAGTTAAAATTCCACATGGTCGCATCCGTGCGAGGGCATGGGATGCATGTTAATTAAACACAATGCACATCCCTTGTAAAATGTCTGGTGTAACCAGTAACATTGGTTGTCAGGTGTTTATTAACCGGTGGGAAAATCCCTAATTAATACCATGCTGTACCAAAAAAGGGTGTGATCAAAACTGACAATGTTGGTAGCACCAGTGCTACCGGTGGAAAAGTGGGACCTGTATATTACAGGACAATATGGAACCTAGAATGACTGCACGTCTTAAGAGGTTAACTCTTCTCTGGCCAAATGTTATAATAAATGCCAATAACATAAGGCTCTATTTACAGACAATAGCACCTAAACTGTTCAAAGTGATTTATTAAAAAAAAAAAAATCAGAATAGCATGATTCCTTTTTGTTTGTAATGAAATCTTCTCATCATTTAGTTTGCATTAGCTCCATGCCTAGATCTAGATCGTAGATCTTTCTCTCTGACCCGAGATATTGAAAGTATAAAACTAAAAGCCAAAAGTCAATTTGTTGATAAATGGAGAGAACCGGGACTGTTAACAACACAGGAACAACAGGGTAATGACAGGACAGCAGAAGGGAGCGTTCTGAGGCAGCAGTGTTCTGTGGTGTTCGCCACGGTCCTGTCAAAGATCAGTCTTTTTGAATTTGTTCCTAAATACAGCCTGGGGTTTTACCACAAGGCCCTGCTCCGGGCTCCACCCTCCCCCCACACTCTCTTACTCTCCCGCTTTCCCATTCCCTCTCTTCCCTTCTCTCTCCATCTCCCTCTCTCCCCTTCTCTCTCTCTCTCTCTCTCTCTCTCTCTCTCTCTCTCTCTCTCTCTCTCTCTCTCTCTCTCTCATTACCTCTTTATGCCTCTTTACTATTCTTTTTCTCATTCTCTTCATTTCACCACTTCACTTAAATCCACCACACCCTCTCTCTCCTTCTCTCTCTCTCTCTCTCTCCTTCTCCTTCTCCCCCTCTTTTTCTCTTTCCCTTTCATTACCACTCCGTCCTCAACATCTTTTTCACTCTTATTCCTCTGCTCTCGCTTCACTTTCCTCCCAATGTACTCCCTCCCGCTCTCTCCACCCCCACCCTTCTCTCTCTCTTTCTCTCTCTTTCTCCACCCCCCCTCTCTCTCCACCCCCTGCCCTTCTCTTTCTCCCTCTCTCCTGCTCTCTCTCTCCACCCCTGCCCTTCTCTCCCTCTCCACCCCCTGCCCTTCTCTCTCTCTCTCTCCATCTCCCTCTCCACCCCCTGCCCTTCTCTCTCTCTCTCTCTCTCTCTCTCTCTCTCCCTCTCTCCCTTCCTCTCTTTTAATTTCATGGGGCTCGTGGACCTCCCTCTCCCCCTCTTGGCACATGTTATTCTTGCTGTCTTGTTTCCCATATGAAAGTGAGTCAAAAGCCATGCAGGGGAGAGAGGGAGTAAAAAGCCGTGGCAGGGGAGAGAGGGAGTAAAAAGCCGTGGCAGGGGAGAGAGGGAGTAAAAAGCCGTGGCAGGGGAGAGAGGGAGTAAAAAGAGGAGAGAGGGAGTAAAAAGCCGTGGCAGGGGAGAGAGGGAGTAAAATGCTGTGGCAGGGGAGAGAGGGAGTAAAAAGCTGTGGCAGGGGAGAGAGGGAGTAAAAAGCCGTGGCAGGGGAGAGAGGGAGTAAAAAGCTGTGGCAGGGGAGAGAGGGAGTAAAAAGGGGAGAGAGGGAGTAAAAAGAGGAGAGAGGGAGTAAAAAGCCGTGGCAGGGGAGAGAGGGAGTAAAAAGCTGTGGCAGGGGAGAGAGGGAGTAAAAAGGGGAGAGAGGGAGTAAAAAGAGGAGAGAGGGAGTAAAAAGCCGTGGCAGGGGAGAGAGGGAGTAAAAAGCCGTGGCAGGGGAGAGAGGGAGTAAAAAGGGGAGAGAGGGAGTAAAAAGCCGTGTCAGGGGAGAGAGGGAGTAAAAAGCCGTGCAGGGGAGAGAGGGAGTAAAATGCTGTGGCAGGGGAGAGAGGGAGTAAAAAGCCGTGGCAGGGGAGAGAGGGAGTAAAAAGCCATGGCAGGGGAGAGAGGGAGTAAAATGCTGTGGCAGGGGAGAGAGGGAGTAAAAAGCCGTGGCAGGGGAGAGAGGGAGTAAAAAGCCGTGGCAGGGGAGAGAGGGAGTAAAAAGGGGAGAGAGGGAGTAAAAAGAGGAGAGAGGGAGTAAAAAGCCGTGGCAGGGGAGAGAGGGAGTAAAAAGCTGTGGCAGGGGAGAGAGGGAGTAAAAAGGGGAGAGAGGGAGTAAAAAGAGGAGAGAGGGAGTAAAAAGCCGTGGCAGGGGAGAGAGGGAGTAAAAAGCCGTGGCAGGGGAGAGAGGGAGTAAAAAGGGGAGAGAGGGAGTAAAAAGCCGTGGCAGGGGAGAGAGGGAGTAAAAAGCCGTGGCAGGGGAGAGAGGGAGTAAAAAGCCGTGGCAGGGGAGAGAGGGAGTAAAAAGAACAGTATTTACGTTATTAACACACTAAATTTTGACAGCCCTAATATATACCCGAATATATATATATAGCTGTTGGGTGTGTTGTTTGTGTATTCTCGATTGATAGATCATCTATATCATATCATCTATAATATATTCTTCTCCTGCAGGCTAACCTGGTGTTTTCATTGCCTTGTTTCTTAAACGGGGGGCATGTGACGTCTCTTTCTACAACTGCAAACCAATCCGAGGCTTAAAGGAACACGCCAACATTTTGGGACATTAGTTTTCCGTCTTCTCCAGATAGAGACAAGAAGATAGATACCAGTTTCCTCTCTGTGCGTTCAATAGAAAGCTATCTGGCTGCACGTTAGCCTAGCTTAGCACAATGAATGGAAGCGGACAGTGCCGGTTAGCCTAGGCATTGTCCAACTAACACCTCTCCCGAAGGCACTGTCCGCTTCCATTCATTGTATTGTAAATAGTGTTTAAGCTAACCTAGCAGCACACCACTTAGGTAAACAATAGCCTAATATGTGCTCGCAAATGAAAGCACATGGGTCATTTGATGTTATTGTTGTGTGGACAATGAGACATGTGGACAGTTAGCCATATTTCTTGCAGGCTTCCCTGCTCACATACAGGCGAAGGCATCTCTCTGAGTGCCATTCTAGTTGTCCTTTGGACTTCTCTTGTCAAGTCAAGTCAGATTTATTTGCATAGCCCAAAATCATAGGCTATAGTCTCAATGGGCTTCACAGGCCCACAAAGGTACAACAACACCCCCTGGCTTAACCCCCAAAGAAGATAAGGAAATGCTCCCACAGAAAAAAGGGAAGAAACCATGGGCAATTCAATGAGAGATCTCCCTGACAAGGATGGTCAGATGTACAATAGCAATAGGTGTTGAAGTGGGCAACAATTTTGAAAATAAATACAATAAGGGAGTAATAATAGTAATAATAATAATAATAATAACCAATAAAAGGAAAATCATAGAAATGCATAAAGGTTAGCATAAGCAGAGACAACGACAAACGTAACAACGTTCAGAGAGATAGCGTGGTTACTGTCCGGTTGCCACCCAGGGTGATCCTAGGAAACACGACAAATGAGTCACTCAGGAGACGACACAGGCCAGGCACATTGAGAGAGAGCAGAATCCTGTTAGCCTGGGACTTCTTCTTCTACTCTCTTCCGCACTTGACTGTAGTGCCATCCGTGCATTCAGACACGGAGCACCGGGACAGTGTGTAGTAGACCACCTACACTCCAGACAAGCCAGGGAGGGAGAGCGCCAGGGTTTGAAATGGGAGCAGAAACAGCCTGTTTATACAGCTCTCTCTCTCTGTGATGGCTGCGGGGCGTGACGGAGTTATTAAGCATCATTGAGTTCGGAGGGGTTGGAGGAGGTGGGAGGAGGAGAGGAGCAGTGAGGAAGGAAGGAAGGGAGGGAGGGAGGGAGTGGGAATGTGAATGAAGGATTGATGGAGGGAGGAGAGAGAGAGGGAGGCAAGAATCGAATAGTATTGGAGGGAGGAGGGTTATATGAGTGAGTGAGAAGCGACTCCCCCCATCGCCCACTCACGCCCCCACAGCCAGCCAGGAGGACAGGCAGATGTCAGAGGTCAGCATGTCCTCCAACAAACAGAGGTAGAGGGGGAAGGAGGGAAGGAGAAGGGGTGCAGAAGAGAGGGAGAGAGAGAGGGGTGCAGGGGACGGGGGCGCTAATGTGAACCAGCTGTAGAAATCTGACACCCCTAAAGAGAGAGGGAGAAAAGAGTCAGAGGAGAGAGAAAGAGAGGGAGAAAGGGGGCTAGGGAGGGAGAGAAGAGCTCGAGGAAACGGCAGAGTGAGAGAGGGAGGAGAGGGGAGGGGGAAAAATCCCACTTGGAGGATAACAAAGAATCCTATAGATGAATTTGGCTGCAGAAACCATCTCTTCTGAGTTCTTCCTGAAAGTAGAGCTGACTTTGTGGTGTGTGGTGTGGTGTGGTGTGTGTGTGTGTGTGTGTGTGTGTGTGTGTGTGTGTGTGTGTGTGTGTGTGTGTGTGTGTGTGTGTCTGTGTGTGTGTGTGTCTGTGTCTGTGTGTGTGTGTGTGTGTGTCTGTGTCTGTGCGTGTGTGTGTGTGTGTGTGTGTGTGCGCGTGTGTGTGCATTCACTTGCATGTGAGCACTTGTGTTTAAATGCATACAGGTCCTATAATAGGAAAAGAATAAGGGGGGGAAACGGCTACTGAGCAGGAGTCTGTTGCACTCTGTACTCTATTTTACTGTAGGTCTTTGTGCCTGTGACCTGTGTTTGGGTTTAATTGTATGTTTTTGTGTTTGTGTCGTCATGTGTGTATACATGTGTGTGGGTTTGCGTGCGCTCTGTTGGCCTAGTTTGTATACAAAAAAAGATTCTACTGCACTCACCACTAGATTTGACTCTAGTGTCACAGTGCATTCTGTCATGTGTCTCCGCCGCTCCTTGACATGTGGATCATGCTCAGCCTTGTCTGGTGCTCCAGGCCGCCGTGTTGCAGCCAGAGGCCCGTGAGGATGAATAATCTCATCTCACACTGAACCTGAAGGACAGGCTGCTATCGCTGCCTCCTGCCTTCATGACATTTCGGTTCTGTCAACACCTGTTTGATAACACTGATTGAATTTAATTTTGAGTTTCGCTTCTTTTCTGTCTACGCCTTGGAATTTTCACATGAGACCCTGGAGGCAGAGAGTAGAGATTATTTCCCCCCCTAAAAAAACTATCGAGTTTGAACGACTCTTAAGTAAAATAGAGGTCATTTGAATGAATCAGTGTTGTAATTAATATGTATTCTTAATCCTATCATAATTGCTCTCACCGCTCCCCATGCCTTTTCATAATCGCACAGTTTTTAACGTTATCGATTTGGTAGTAGTCATGAGTGAGAGAGAGAGAGAGAGACACAGCTGCGGCTACAGGCAGACACAAATTACACTTATTTCTGGTTTAAGAAAATGTCACAATTGATAGGTATTCTTTTATTCCTAATGGTGGATTAGCTCCTCTGGTAAGTCAGCAAGTCTGTACTATTTGGTTGTTCAGCACAGCGGTTCCTGACTGCTACCAGTCTAAACACAAATGGCACATTTTTGGAACACAATTCACATTACTTTTAGCGTGATTACATGAAGGGACACTAGAGTGCAGATTGTGAAATGAAAGGGCTAGCCGCACTCCCAACTTTGAATTTGAACATTCATCATTACAGTTCGAACGATAGTGACATTTTCTTTTTTTTTATCCACTTTTTCTCCCATTTTACTATATTTTCCCCCATCCCAATTTCGTATCATACAATTCAACCCTCCCCTGTCACGAACGCTGTTTCTTGCCTCCCACAAGCCGGCTGCAATGTGGACTAAGTCATACATAGCACAAGTCCCCTCCGGTACTTGAGGTAACAGCAGTCGCATCTTTTCACCTGCGCAGCTCGATCTCTCAGTGGCGAGGAGTAACGCGTGGGAGGCTCACGCTGCCCCCGACACTTCCTGATTCTACTGCGCAGGCGCACCAACCGACCTGTAGGAGTCGCTGTCCACAACGCCCGATCCCCACCCATCAGTTTCCCACCCCCTAATACGGCCAATGTGTATTAGTACGGACGACCAGCTAAACTGAAAGCAAATGTGGAGCGCTGGGCTCGAACAGGCAAGCCCAGCGTCTCCAGATTTCGTGACGAGCGCCTTGCCCACTACGCCACGTAGCCGCCCACGATAGTGACATTTTCAAACAAAAGGTGACAGCCCGGAGAGGTTTGCTTAGTAGAAGAGCATATCTCCAGTGTAAAAAACGATTCCTCACAAAGCTTCCCAGAGTAGTAGGAGAGCTGATCTGGGGTCAGTGACAAGGAACACCAGGATCACTTCACAAACTGAAGCTGATTCTAGATCAGTGCTCCCACTTTGAGAGGTCCTGTTAATATAGACCCTTTTTTCCTGGCCAGAAGCTGATCTGCTCTCTGCGTTCCATTCAAAGACGTAAGTTTAAAATTCCACCAGTTGGGAAGTGATAATTACGACCTCTGTGGGTTTCATGGGTCCGGCTCGGATAAACCAAGGAAGAAACTTGGACACCCGCAAGGGGCCAACCTCTGTGGGACTGGGTTCTGAGCACCGCCAATAAACTATGAGAATTGAATTACCACATGGCTATTTGTACGCTGAGAATCGCTTGAAAGTGTATTCTAAAGATTACAGTGTATGGTGCCATATTGACGTCAGCTAACTGAATCTCTGAAAACTTGAGAAGTCACGCTTGATTTTCCTTTATTGGAATTACATACAACTTGAAGGGGTTTCCAGTTGCATTTCTTCCATTAGGAAGTTGGAATTTCTAGAGAGACTATTCCTTTTTTCCCACTCTCAACAATGTGTTCTCAGAACACAGACCAGGACCAGGAGCAATCTTTGTAGTTAACATTATTCACTGGCATAGACATTGTGTTGTAATAATGAGGTGCAGTGTTAAATCGTGGATGATTGCTGTGTGTTGTGCAGGTGCCTGGTAGATGGTCTCTGTATTTGTTATGTATTGTGGGCATGTTGAGAGAGAGAGAGAGAGAGAGAGAGAGAGAGAGAGAGAGGGACATAGAGAGAGACAGAGAGAGAGACAGAGAGAGGGAGAGAGAGAGAGGGGGAGAGAGAGACATAGAGAGAGACAGAGAGAGAGACAGAGAGAGAGGGAGAGAGAGAGAGAGAGAGATACATAGAGAGAGAGAGAGAGAGAGAGAGAGAGAGAGAGAGAGAGAGAGAGAGAGAGAGAGAGAGAGAGAGAGAGAGGGAGGGAGAGGGACATAGAGAGCACTAAGGGGCCCAGAGAGAGAACGGAAAAATGTCTGGCTCCTGCGTCTCCCGAGTTTTGCTCAGCATTAACTTATGATTGAGAATGATGATAAAAATCTAAAAGAAAAACAACACTGCACCCGTGGCAACCGTGTAAATAATGTCTTTAGACTCTGCT
>NW_028173114.1:99790-105337 GCF_963971535.1 Notolepis coatsorum
CTGTACTCTGTAGTAACGTCAGCGGCCCGCCTCCCCACACGGAGAGGTACTGGTTCCTCCGCCTCATTAAACAAACACGCAAATAGCAATTAATTGCGCCCATCAAAATCATTGCATTCGATTTTCATTATTGCGCGATAAATTGATTTATTGCTTATTGCAACAGGCCTAGTTGGGACAGTGTTTTTGGTCTGTGTTGGGACAGTGTTCTGTGTTGGGACAGTGTTCTGGTCTGGTGTTGGGACAGTGTTCTGTGTTGGGACAGTGTTCTGGTCTGTGTTGGGACAGTGTTCTGGTCTGTGTTGGGGACAGTGTTCTGGTCTGTGTGTGGGACTTGGGACAGTGTTCTGGTCTGTGTTGTGACAGTGTTCTGGTCTGTGTTTTCTGGTCTGTGTTGTGACAGTGTTCTGGTCTGTGTTTTCTGGTCTGTGTTGGGACAGTGTTCTGGTCTGTGTTTTCTGGTCTGTGTTTGTGACAGTGTTCTGGTCTGTGTTTTCTGGTCTGTGTTGTGACAGTGTTCTGGTCTGTGTTTTCTGGTCTGTGTTGTGACAGTGTTCTGGTCTGTGTTTTCTGGTCTGTGTTGGGACAGTGTTCTGGTCTGTGTTGGGACAGTGTGTCCGCCACGTCTTGGTTTCAACAGCACTGCCAGGCAGCCGTCAACAACTTCCACACCGCCGTCTCCACATCCTTCTGCTTTTAGCACTTCTTCTTAGTCACCTGGTGTCCCCCAGTTCAACCTCCTACTCAACTCCCCACTGTGATAGGGCCCAACCATTTGGGAGAAAAATATCTAATCGCGATTATTTTTGACAGATATTGCCATTGCGATATGATCCGTGATATTAGGCATAAAAAATTATATTGTTTGGTTCCTGTTGGTTGTCAGTTAAGGCAGGTAGGGAATTTATTTTATTTTATTTTTTATTTTATTTCTTCCCACAGCGACTATGGATAGGGAATTTCTTTATTTAATTAAAATGTTCACGACAACATGGATGCATGTACTCTGCCAGCATGTTTAATATCCATAATACTAAAGGTTTGACTAAGATTTTTATGAAACTCTATTGTAAAAAAGAAAATATATATATATATATATTTTTTTTTTAATAAATTTTTTTTTAAACTCATAAAATTAATTGGGTCACACCTAAATCGGCAGGGTCGGTCGGCAACCGGAACCAATTTTTTTTTTCTTTTAGGCCTTAGAGCAGGGGTCTCAAACTCAGGTTTACCTGGGGCCTCTGGAGGTAGAGTCTGGGTGAGGCTGGGCCGCATTAAATATTCCACAAAAAAAGGGTTTCAAGCATTCAAAAAAAAGTACAACTGATCCAATCTTCTCAATCCTTAGCAATAACATTTCAGAACATGAACAGTTCTTCAGAACATGAACATTCTTCAGAACATGAATGGTTTCTTCAGAACATAGGCTTCTCAGTGGTGTCAGTGGACTCATCCACAGCTATGGAAATGCACTGTGCATTTTTTTTTATTCTATCACAAAGCTGTTTAATCAAATCACCAGCCAGTATTTTCAGTTATTCTGGTTGCTGTGCGATCTGAGGGGGCTCTTGCTTTTGTTTGCCTTCAAACATGGTCTCCATCACTCAGTCATACATTATTTTCAAATTGCCACCCTTCACAAGAGCTACCGTTTCTTGGCATATTAGTCACATTGGTTTGGTGCTGGGACTCAGGATGAATGCATATTTTTCAGTCCATTCACCTTTGAATTGCAGTCGACTTTTCTTTTATGACCATCTTTGAAAATGGCTAGAAACCATGTTAGTAGCTACATTTATCTCACGGAGATAAAACTGGGAGCGAGTTTACTGTAGATGCACTGCCAACTGACTCGGACTGAAAGAGAGAGACGACTTGCATTCCGTGAAGACCCGCCTACTCCCCTACTCTGCATCTGATTCGCAGACTGTGGGTGAGGGGGGGAACGCTGACGGGATGCTGAATGTGATTGGACCAGACCCGTACACAGACACAGACAGTGCAGTGCAGCCAGCCGCTTATGCAGAGCACTGGTCGCAGTCAGAGGAGATAGCGAGGATGCATTTGCCTTCCACTTTTTTTTTTTTTTTTACTTTGACCAGTCACCTGGTTCTTTTAGCGTTTATCGCTTTTTCTTCTCATTCATACTGGTCAAGTTCGACCGACAGAAGCAGGCTGAAAGGGTTCAGATGGGGGGTAGACACTCTGGGAAAGGCACGGCTGCCGTCCGGGATTCGAACGCGCTCAGCCCCAGATCCGCGCGAGCGCGGTTGTCCACGGCGCTGAAATAGCACTCGCGGTACGTGGTGAGCTACTGGAGCTCCCTTTGCCTTCCACTTTACTTGATATCACTCCGGAATCACGTTTCAACCAAGTCACTAACATAACGTTGCTGTCATGAGCCTGCGCTATGGTAGCCTACAAGTGATAAAATAAATAAAACGTCCACTCTCGCGCAACGTCTCGGCAAACAGTAGCGCGCGGGCCGCATTAACACTACACTTTGATGTCAAGTAGGGGGCCGCAAAATATCATCCCTCAGGCCGCAATTGGCCCGCGGCCTCGAGTTTGAGACCCCTGCCTTAGAGGGAATTATTCTCACTGAAAAACATCAAAGCGATCATGGTGTGATTTCCGTGGGGATCTGTAGCAAACAAATGTGTTTTCCTAAGTCTGTCGAATATATGATCGTGAGCAGGGACATCTCTGCATGGAAGGACTGCCATACATCGCCGGCATGTCGCTAGCGCTAGCTAAGCTGCACTAAAGTTAGCGGGTTAGGAGGGAGCGGTAATGGCTAGAAGGCATCCACGTTACAGCCGGCTGCCTCTGACCGTGGGAAGAACAGCGCTCTCCTGCAACGTTGCGCTCCTGGAGAAACCGAACCTGAATGACGTCTCAGCAGCTGCATGAATTGTCCGCCATTGTTCTGCCACTACACTGTAACGTTAGCTTCCCCCTGGTCTCTTCAGCCAGCCGGCGCTAATCAACCGGTGTCATCGATAGTTTTAAAAAGTATTTTTCCTTTATTCACGTCACACACACACACACACACACACCACACACACACACACACACACACACACACACACACACACACACACACGCACACGCACACACAGACACACAAACACACACTGAGCTGATAGCTGAGCAGGAAGCCATAGAGTTTTGGGTCCCCTCTCCAGTTCATTCCATTCAACCTCTGGTAGTTTTCCTACCCTGGCTGGCCACTCACTGTTCATCAGCGCCTGCTTTGATGTGTGTGATCTGTGTCTGCTCTCTGGTTCTGATGCTGTTTGACCGGCAGCTCTCTGATGTGGTGCGCTCTGTGTTCCTGTCTGAAACCTACTGTACTACTACTACTACTACTACTACAGGTGTAATGTGTCCTCTCCCCCTCTCTCTCTCTCTCTCTCTCTCTCTCTCTCTCTCTCTCTCTCTCTCTCTCTCTCTCTCTCTCTCTCTCTCGCTCCCTCTCCTCTCATCTCTCTCTCTTCTCTCTCTCTCTCTCTCTCTCTCTCTCTCTCTCTGTATCTCTCTCTCTCTCTCTCTCTCTCTCTCTCTCTCTCTCTCTCTCTCTCTCTCTCTCTCTCTCTCTCTCTCTCGCCTTTGTATTAATCCATGTGTATATCTGGCTTACTGACAGTGTGTGTGTGTGTTGTGTGTGTGTGTTTGTGTGTGTGGTGTGTGTGTGTGTGTGTGTGTGCGTGGTGGCGTGTGTGTGTGTGTGGTGTGTCCAGGTGTGCCTCGGGCCTTACCTGGGGTGGGTAGTACTGTCACCACAAGGACCCCTGCCCAACCCGGCTACTGCCTGAACGGAGGGGAACTGCTCTGTGACGGTGTCGGCCAGAGTACCGGTACAGGGCAGCCCTACTTGCACCTGCCCCCTGGGCCACACGGGGCAGCACTGGCCAGACTCGCCAGAACGACCCACCTGTTACCCCAACAACCCCTGCGCCAACCGAGGCCTGTGCTCCCTCCTCTCCCTGGACAAGAGTACAAAGTGCCAGTGTACCAGAGGATGGACAGGTGAGCGACCGTCAACTATCCAGTTCGTTTTATAATGTAATTTGGCTACTTGAGAGAGAGTGAGAGAGTGAGAGAGAGAGAGAGTGAGAGAGAGAGAGAGAGAGAGAGAGAGAGAGAGAGAGAGAGATTCTTGTTACGCGCGACTTGCACACTGAGTCCGTTGTCTCAGAATGGATTTGGGAGAGAGAGAGAGAGTGAGAGAGAGAGAGACTGGCAACGGATAACGTATCACTAACGAGACGGGTGATGTTGCTTTGTGTTTGTCTTACACGTGAAAAAGTGTCACTGACTTCCCGTGAAGACTCCGATTGAATCCATTCAAATGCTCAAAACATATCTGCCATGTATGCCAATTTGGCAAGCCACTGAGCATCACAGAAACGATTGTGAAAGATCAAATTCTGAGTCAAGTAAAAACATTCTATAACTTTATCACGCAACTCGTAGAGCCGCGCAAGCACCTTTCCTCTCGATAGCCAGCGGACCTCGGTGTGGAAGTAATTGCCGGTGATCAATGCCCATCTCATCGCATAAAGCTGCAAACAACCGTGAATTCAATGACGGGCCTTGATAAAATTGACAGGTTCTTACCGCTTCGTCCAAAACTGTTTTGAGATCAGCAGGCATTTTTTGGCAGCTAGAGCCTCACTGTGGATGCAGCAGTAAATAGATTTAGCCTCCGGAGCCACTGCTTTTACGCGGGTAAGTGCACTATTTACCACATAATGATTAGCCTAATTTGAGAGAATAACAAACTATAATACCATGTTTTATATTACACAACGGTTTTACAATAAAAAATAAATAATATTTTATTTAGCTTTTTTTCCACGGACCACCTGCAATACCCTCGCGACCACTAGTTTGGGAACCACTGATTATTATACCCACTCACCTGAAGCTGATGTCATATACTCCACTAGCCCTCTTCGTGACTGTGATGCCGCCAAACAGGGTTTGGACGAGTGAATCCACAGTCCCTTGCTCCTCCATAGGAAAATCCATAATTAACTCTGAGAACTGGTCCTCCGCGAAACGCTTGTTGTACAAGTATTGCAGAGAATTTCAAAGGTACACACAGTTGCACAAGGGTCTTGGACAGAGAAACGCAATGGTTTGAGAGCTCTGCGTTGCTAATAAACATTTAAAATAATTTTTATAAACTGGTCAACACAGCTTTATTTCCAGCATTGGGTGCCTGATGCGCCTGCGCTGTGATCACAGCGCAGGCGCATCAGGCAGCTAAAGCCGTTTGAGCAGTGTTGACCAGTTTATAAAAAATTTTTAAAATTTTATTAGCCACGGCGAGCTTTCAAACCATTGCGTTTCTCTGTCCAAGACCCTTGTGCAACTGTGAGTACCTTTGGAATTTCTCTGTGATATCTGTACAACGAGCGTTTCGCGGAGGATCAGTTCTTCAGAGTTAATTATGGCATGTTCCTATGGAGGAGCAAGGGACTGTGGATTCACTCGTCCAAACCCTGTTGGCGTGCATCACAGTCACGAAAGGGC
>NW_028173114.1:105537-138037 GCF_963971535.1 Notolepis coatsorum
CCATTATCCAGCTTCAGTTAACCCGATGTTCGAAGCCGGGATTTTCCTGTTTCACAAAGGTGGATTCAGTCTCGTTAACTCAAGCCAGACTTGCGAGTCAGGCTAAATGCGCGCGGCCGTTTTAGGTGAAAAGCCAGCACGTATCGATGGCAGAGATCCTGATTCTCAACGGCATTGATTGATTAATTGATTTAAGACTTTATTGACAGATTGCAATACGGCTCAATCGCCTCGCCGACAAGTTAAATGCGTTATCTATAGGCTAATTCTAAGTCCCTCATTACCTCAATCAATCAGATTATATTTCTTTAAACTTGCCTGCTGGATTGAATAATCAAATGAGATCTTGCTAGCGAAAATTATTAGTTAACTGTTATACAGAATTACGATACGGCTCTCTTACCCATTGATTGATGTATAGTCAATCTTTTACTTTTCTTCTCTGTGGTGTAACGGGTTCTTCTTTTGACTTTCACACGGACGACCGGGGTTCAAGACCCTAGTCTTTTCCTTCTTTTTGCAATATAGGAATAATTCAATTTGGTGCACGTTGAGAGCTATATAAAGAATGACATCCTCAATGCATGTAGATTTATAATATTTTAACTTAAAACCAGGCTACTTTGGCGTATAATCATTAATATTATATTCAAAAAAATCATATTGGAAACACCGGGATTTGAACCCCGGTCGCTGGATTGGCAGGCTTGAGCACTACCGCTGGGCCACTGGGCCAGATGGGATAAATTCATTGTTTATACATTAATGAACGAGAGACCCGTGTTTAGAATATCCTTTGTTTTGAATGAAGTTTATCTCTTTATCCTCATTCATTAATGTGACGTCAACGGCTCGTTCAATTTCTCAAATCCGTCAAACAGCGCATCTCATCAGACATCTTAATCCCAGTTACAATTAAAATAACCACATCATGTGTACATCGCACGAGCGAGCGCCACCGTCGCCACGGTATATATAACGTGCATTATTTAGGACAAAGTGAATTTAATATCAGCATTTTGGGTCTATTTTACATTTCAAAAGCCCCCTCTGGAAGAATGGAGCACAAAAACGTAATTCAGAATGGTATAATGCAGATCGTAGACTGTGGGAATAGTTTCAGGAAACGGGCTGTCACTTCTTTGCGGGGGCGTGGCGATAGTTCAGGCTAACTTGAACTTGAACTCTGCTTTCGACCAGGCTCAAACTTTTGGATATGTTGTCATGGTGATTTGGAAAATCCAGGTACATGAAATCGGAAAGTCCGGCTAACCCAGTTATCCAGCTAAAGTTATCCGGCTAACTCAGTTATCCAGGTACAAGAAACAGGGCCCTGGTCACCCTAGTGCGCGGTGATTGCTGATGAGGAAATAAGAGAATTGATTTTTCAGCTTGCGTCTATAGCGTGCATACGTACACATATACTATCGATAATCTAGCGTTTATTTGAAAACGATTCATAAATAGGCCGAAAAATGACAACGTTTTTGTGTATTCTAGAATATTCCAGTAAATGTTTTTGCCAATTCTGAGCTTATTCTTTGAGTCAAGTTTTATACTGTACCTTTTATGATTCAGGCAGGGGAACCTACCCTTTATTTCTGGTGCAGTGTAAAGTCACCATCATACATTACCTTTGTGTGAGCATACAATAAATGGTAAATGGCTGCATTTGCACTTTTATCCAAAGCGCTTTACAATTTGTTCCTCACATTTTACCCATTCACTCACACATTCACACACCGATGGCGGATTGGAGCGTCGGGAGTCCAGGGTGGTCATCTGATGTGCGGTGCATAAAAAGATGCTCGCCTGACATATTGTCATGTAACTCGAGAACCGAGGCAGCGTTCGAACGGCAATAAATAGATTGTTCGAACGGTAATTTATATGTTCTGCGAAAAATGCAGCCCTGAGCCGCTAGACGCTCACAAAGTGCTGTGACGTGCACGGTAGCCCACCTGTTAAGAGGTTTTAATAGTGTGTAAATGCACACATGCACAATAATTATATGTACACAAGACACTCACGGGGCAAATGCACATACGCACACAGCTATACATAGACACAAAACACACTCACAGTGCACACACATGCACATAATCATATAATCACGCACACACACATGCGCACGTACACACACACACACACACACACACACACACACACACACACACACACACACACACACACACATGACTTAACATGCAGCAAGCAGTGCCTTCTCATATGTCACTCCCCTGCCTGTCTCATACCGCCAGGGTGGGAGGAATTCTCACTTCACCTCATCACATGAGTACACACATGCGTTGCATGCACACACACACACTCCACCCTCTCTGATCTAGTCCCCGTGCCATTCATCCCTCTCTCGTATCCCTCCACACTCTCTGATCTATTGCCCCTGCCACTCATCCCTCTCTCATTCCCCCCTCTGATCTATTGCCCCTGCCACTCATCCCTCTCTCATTCCCCCCTTTGATCTATTACCCCTGCCACTCATCCCTCTCTCATTCCCCCCTCTGATCTATTGCCCCTGCCACTCATCCCTCTCTCATTCCCCCCTCTGATCTATTGCCCCTGCCACTCATCCCTCTCTCATTCCCCCCTTTGATCTATTACCCCTGCCACTCATCCCTCTCTCATTCCCCCCTCTGATCTATTGTCCCTGCCACTCATCCCTCCCGCATATGCCTCCACCCCCTCTTGTCCCCCTGCACGCCTGCTCCTTATCCCCCCCAAACCACAATAGGCTCCCCTTCTCTTTCCAATGACATCACTCTCTGCTTGTGAAGTGGACTCCCCTTGTGGTGTGGTGTGGTGTGGCGTGTGTGTGTGTGTGTGAGTGTTTGTGTGTTGTGTGTGTGTGTGTTGTGGCATGTGTTTGTGTGCGTGAGTGTGTCATTGAGCTGGTGCCACCCTGGCTGGGGCAGTTTGGAGGGGGGGGTAATGGGCTGTCAGCTGAATGTAACGCCTAACTCCTCATGCTCACACAGGTGGCTGCTAAGACATGCTACCCATGCTACTCATGCTACTCATGCTACCCATAGACCACCGCAACACTTTCGGGATTCTGAAATCAGGGAGGAGATAGCGGGGGGAGCATAATGAATGTGGATGAGAGCCGTGATGTAAGTGGTTGCAGATACGGCTGTGGGGGTGCTAGAGACATGATCGAATATACTTTTATGCGCCTCAATCTCCTGAACACGGCGCGACCCATTCCTCAAGTTCAAGTTCTTTAATAGTTGTCATACAGAAGTACAGAATACTTTCATACAAAATGCTTCTTACTGTTACGCTCCAGAGACTGTGCTAGACAAGATAGTATCAATAACATAATAACATAATATAGCATGAATTTAGAAGAAGAAAATTAGGTCACAGTGTTCGGTATAGACATATGTACAATGTTCTGAGTTACCATATAATATACAATACACAATACTATGCAGTGTACTAATGTACAGTACTATCTAGTGCAAAGCAGAAATGGGATGAGGTACAATTTTAGGTACAATTTACAGTAAGGTGTACGAGTTGTAGTGCAATCCTTCATCCATAAATATAAAGTGTGGGGAGTGGGTGCTACAGTGTGTTTGTTTAAAGTGGGTGTGTGCTATAAGTGTGTGGAGTGGGTGCTACAGTGTGTTTGTTTAAAGTGAGTGTGTGCGTGTGGATGTGTGTGCTATGTGCGTTTGGTGGTTGTTGTTGTGTAGTGTTCATTCATTGTTCGTTTAGCAGCCTGATGGCCTGGGGATAGAAGCTTCTTCTGAGTCTTTCTGTGCTCGCCTTGAGACTCCTGTATCGCTTGCCTGACCGCAGCAGTTCAAAGAGGCAGTTGTTCGGGTGACTGGAGTCTTTAATGATTCTCTTAGCCTTGCCCTTGCAACGCTTGTAGTAAATGTTCTGGAGGGTGGGGAGCCCCCCTCCAATTGTGCGTTCGGCTGAACGTGTCACTCTTTGTAGTCTGCTTTGGTCTTGTGCAGTGCTATTCCCAAACCAGGAGGTGATGTTGCCGGTCAAGATGCTCTCTATTGTACATGAGTAGAAGTTCTTAAGGATCTTCTGGCTGACTTGGAACTTCCTTAGGCGCCTGAGGAAGTAGAGGCGTTGTCGTGCCTTCTTCACAACACTGTTAATGTGTGTGGTCCATGTCAAGTCCTCGGATATGTAGGCTCCGAGGTACTTAAAGCTGTTGACTCTCTCAACCGGTGCCCCGTCGATGCTGAGGGGGCTGTAGTCCTTGACCCCCGACCTCCTGAAGTCCACAATCATCTCCTTTGTTTTGCTGACGTTCAGGGAGAGGCTGTTTTCCTGGCACCATCCCGCCAGGACCTTGACCTCTTCCAGGTAGGCCCTCTCGTCGTTGGCAGAGATCAGGCCCACCACCACTGTGTCGTCAGCAAATTTGACGATTGTATTGCTACTCCGCTGAGCCACACAGTCGTGTGTGTACAGGGAGTAGAGGAGGGGACTCAGAACACAGCCCTGGGGGGCCCCTATGTTGAGGGTGATGGATGAGGAGGTGCAGTTGCCTGCTCTCACCACCTGGGGTCTGCCAGTCAGGAAGTCCAAGACCCACTGGCAGAGGTCATAGCCCAAGCCCATGTCCCTGAGCTTGGCTATGAGTATGGAGGGGACTATGGTATTGAATGCCGAGCTGTAGTCGATGAATAGCATTCTCACATAGTTCCCCTGCCTCTTGTCCAGGTGTGATGCTGCTGTGTGCAGCACATGGGATATGGCGTCCTCCGTGGACCTGTTGGGGCGGTATGCAAATTGCAGGGGGTCCATGTTGATGGGGAGGGAGGAGCAGATGTAGCCCTTTACTAGCTTCTCGAAGCACTTCATGGCTATGGAGGTGAGAGCTACAGGGCGGTAGTCGTTGAGGCAAGCAGGCTTGGATTTTTTGGGTACAGGGATAATAGTGGACTTCTTCAGGCAGGTGGGGATGACAGCCTGTTCTAAGGACAGGTTAAATATGTCAGTGAATACTGGGGCCAGTTGGTCGGCACAGACTTTTAGGACGCGGCCGGGGATGCCGTCTGGACCTGCTGCCTTCCTGATATTCACTTTTTTAAAGGTCCGCCTCACCTCATGCTCTGTTACCCTGAACACTGCGCCTCCATCAGCAGCCGACCCCCCCCCCCCCCATTGCCGAGGCTTGTGAGCTGGTGTTGTTATTACCAGCATCAAACCTCGCATAGAAGGTATTGAGGTCATTTGCTAAGGAGATGTCACTGTTCAGTTTGAGGGAGGCGCCTTTGTAGTCTGTCATCGTTTTGAGCCCCTGCCACATAGCTCTAGAGTCAGCTTGTTCAAACTGGAGTTCAATTTTATCCCTGTAGCGTCGTTTGGCCTCTGACACAGTCCTCCTTACGTTGTATCGCGCCACCTTGTGGTCATTCATGTTGCCTGCCTCTAGGCCGTCGTTGTATGCTTTGGTGCGCTCTCTCAGAGCTTCACGGACGGATTTGTCTACCCAGGGTTTTTGATTTGGGTAAACTTTCATTTTGGTAGTGGGGATTGTTTCTTTCACCCTAGTACAAACATAGTCCAGCACTGTCTCCGTGTAGGCATTAATGTTATCTGTGTCGCGGAACACATTCCAGTCTGTGTTGTGAAACACTGACCGGATCGTATCCTCTGACGTCACATCCCATTTCTGCACCTCTCGTGAGACTACGGGAGTACTTTTAATTCTCTGTCTGTACTTTGGTGTAAGAAAAATTGATGCGTGATCTGACTTACCGAAGCCACTATCAGAATGAGCCTTGTAGCCACCTTTAAATTGCGTGTAACAGTGATCTAGGATGTTACCGCCTCTGGTGTTGCAAGTCACATGCTGATAGAAGTCAGGCAAAACCTTTCTCAGATTGGCGCTATTGAAATCTCCCAGAACTAAAATGGCGGCGTTAACATTCGCCTCTTGGATTCTATTTACCTCGTCGTGTAGTCTGGAGAGCGCGACCTTGTTGCTGGCTTGCGGTGGAATATACACTCCGACCAGGACGATCGCCGTTAACTCCCTCGGGAGGAAGAAAGGACGACACTTGATGGTTATATATTCCAGTTCTGGGGAGCAGTGGTTGGATAATTCCTTCACGTTAGTTGGGTCACTCCAATTTTTGTTAAACATGAAGGCAATACCTCCTCCACGTTGTTTGCCGGATTCTGCTGTTCTATCCTTGCGGTGAATGAAGAAATGATCGGCCGGTTGGATGGCGTGGTCTGGGACTTCTGGCGCCAGCCACGTCTCGATGAAGCAGAGAACGTTACAGTCCCTAACGTCTCTCTGGAATTGAATCTTTGCTCGGATGTCGTCTAGTTTATTGTCTATTGATTGTACATTGGCTAGCAATATACTGGGTAGTGGTGTCCTGTGCCGCCTGGTTCTCAGCCTGTTACGGACTCCAGCTCTCTTTCCTCGCCGTCTGGGTCCTTTGTCCCTGGGGGCGAGATCCGGTCCTGATGTCCTCAAGATCTCAACGGGCCATTGTTGCGGTTCAGAGAGCTGATCCAGAGAGTAATCCAGTCGGTAAGTTTCCCGTAATCCAATGTCTATAAGTGACTGACGGTCATACACATTAAATGCACCTACTGTTGGTACAGACAAAACTCTTAAAACTATAAATATTAACAAAAGTATGCACAGTCTCGACGGAGCGCACAGACAGGCAGCCGGTCGTAGCGGCGCCATCTTCACTAATCGATCAGAACTAAATCGGCAGAGAAAAAGCCCATTTTAAAGCACCTTGCCCAGATTGCCCACGGAGTCTGGACGACGCGAGATGACGCACGAATGAATGTGGACTGTTCCATCAGAGGGGGGAGCTTCGGTGGTAATGTGAGTGGCTACAGACCGCTGCACTTAAATATAAACATTAGTCTACCTGGAGACTCAATGAGGTAATTGTAGATGTCGCCATAAGACGCGTCTGGCCATTTAGTGGGATCATTTTTTCATTATCCTGTTCGGCTGAAAGGACACTGGCCACCGAAGCTCCTCCCTCTGATGGAACAGTCCACATTCATTCGTGCGTCATCTCGTGTCGTCCAGACTCCGTGGGCAATCTGCGCATGTGCATGGGAAAATGGGCTTTTTCTCTGCCGATTTAGTTCTGATCGATTAGGAATGGGTCGCGCCGTGTTCAGGAGATTGAGGCGCATAAAGTCTATTCGATCATGTCTCTATCACCCCCCACAGCCGTATCTGCAACCACTTACATCACGGCTCTCATCCACATTCATTAATTTGCTCCCCCCGCAATCTCCTCCCCGATTTCAATGTAACGCGGAAGTGTAGTGGTCTATGCTACCCATGCTACCCATGCTATCCATGCTACCCATGCTATCCATGCTACCCATGCTACCCATGCTACCCATGCTACCCATGCTATCCATGCTACCCATGCTACCCATGCTACTCATGCTACCCATGCTACCCATGCTACCCATGCAATCCATGTTATCCATGCTATCCATGCTACCCATGTTATCCATGTTATCCATGCTACCCATGCTACCCATGCTACCCATGCTATCCATGCTACCCATGCTACCCATGCTATCCATGCTACACATGCTACCCATGCTACTCATGCTACCCATGCTACCCATGCTATCCATGCAATCCATGCAATCCATGTTATCCATGCTATCCATGCTACCCATGTTATCCATGCTACTGTATACATGTTATCCATGCTATCCATGCTATACATGTTATCCATGCTACCCATGCTATACATGTTATCCATGCTACCCATGCTATACATGTTATCCATGCTACCCATGGCCATTCAATCATGTGGGTTTCGAGCGACTGGTACTCTTTTTGCTCTCCTCTGATTGTTATCCTTGCCATGTGTGAATAATGAGATTGTAATTCAGGGCTTACTTTTTTATTAAGTAGGATTGATCTAGTATGCAAACTCACTGGAGAAATCAACTTTTAATCTAGTGTTTGTTTTAAAATCCCAGGGCTGGTTTGGATTACCATCTGCCAATCAATACTAACTCCATACAGCAAGAGGGAAATGTTTTAGGTTAAAAGCTCACTGTGGGGGTATCCGGGTGTCTGTTTGTGCAAGTGCATACGCGTATGTGTGTGTGTGTGTGTGTGTGTGTGGTAAGGTAGGGACTTGAGTCCCCTCGGGCCTGCTCAGAGTCATGATTGACAGCGTTAATGATATGATAATTCCACACATCAGGCGACTGAAAATCCTAATTTCACCTAGCAGTTGGGATAATCAGCTTCGGAAAAGAAAATCTCCCCTAAAGTATTATCTGCCCTGACTGACTGAGCTCTCTCTCCGTATCTGTCTCTGTCTCTCTCTCTGTCTTTCTCTCTCTCTCTGTCTCTGTCTCTCTCTCTGTCTTTTTGTCTATCTCTCTTTCTGTCTCTCTCTCTGTCTTTCTGTCTCTCTCTCTTTCTGTCTATCTCTCTCCCTCTCTCTCTCTCTCTCTCTCTCTCTCTCTCTCTCTCTCTCTCTCTCTCTCTCTCTCTCTCTCACCACTAGGACGAGTGTCGTAACTTCATGAAGGTGCTGCTGAGCAGACAAGGAGGAGGACTGTTTGTCTGTGGGACCAATGCTTTCAACCCGATGTGTGCCAACTATACTGTGAGTGTTTCAAGATACTGTATCACACACACACACACACACACACACACACACACACACACACACACACACACACACACACACACACACACACACACACACACACACACACACACACACACACACACACACACACACACACACACACACACACACACACACACACACATGTGCATACAACCACCTCACACCCACACACACATACACTTACCACTTACACTTGCCACTACACCAAGCCTGTCAGTGGTCCCGTCATGCATTAGGCCTAACGATTGGTGTGTGATTTCATTGGTAAATTAAAGTACTTCATCCCTGAAGTAAAACACAATTACATACAGGTATGTTTATCACACCAACATTTACAACTCCATTGGGCTTGTTTGTTCAGCACTCAAGGCTACGAGTCTCTTCCCAGAAACAACACAATCTTGTCACATAGCCGTTTCCAGGGTTTGATATTCCTTAGATACACCAGTTGTTATTGTGCGGTGCTTAGTCTGTGAGATTTATTGTCGAGAAGCAAAGGCTGTTGATCACAGAGTAGTCGGGAAGAGAGGAGATGAAAGGAGAGGAGAGGAGGAGAGAGGAGAGGAGAGGAGGAGAGTGGAAAGGAAAAGAGAGGAGAGGAGAGGAGAGGAAAAGAGAGGAGAGGAGAGGAGGAGAGAGGAGAGGAAAAGAGAGGAGAGGAGGAGAGAGGAGAGGAAAATAGAGGAGAAAAGAAGACAGAAGAGGAGAAAATAAGATAGGAGAGGAGGAAAGGCAAAGGAGAGAACTCAAGGGTTTTGTGTGATACTCTTGACTCCGGTTCAGAAGCCACCCACACTAAAGAACCAGTACAACAATGTTCAAGTGTGATAGTAAAGGGTTAACCTTCTGTAGTGTGGCAGTGAAAGGGCTAATTATCCAGTGAGAAGAAGGTAAACAGGAAGCATTGATTTAACCTACGAGTGGTAACTGTCCTGATTCAACCAATTAGCCACTCAGTACATTCTGGCTTCCGGTATTACTCCCCTCCCAAACAGATTCACTCAACTAGTCTCCTAATGTATATTGGTAGTATCTATTCAGCTGTCACTCACCTGAATCTCCCCCTATTGCTCCAACTCCCAACCAATCCCTGTCTCGCTCAATTACACTAACGATTTCAAACCTGCGGAAAGAAAAAAGCACACATAAATATGAATCATCTGCTCGGAAGATTTCACATCATCCCCCTGGAATATTTCATGTGGAATGAACGAAGGCTGTTGAGTGGGAGAGAGACGGCAGGGGGGGGGGGGGGTTCACTATCAAAGGGCTTTCGAGATAAGTGTTATGTGTTACAAAAATGTCTCACATTTGAAACATGGAGAAACACGGGAAGCCGTACCCAGCCCGCTGTCTGTCAGCCGCCACTGACGCTCTCGTGCGGCGCAGAACACCCTTGTCTCCGGCCGACGTGCCGTCTTCTTCATCTCCGGGGACTAGTTAGCGATGCTGCTAGCTACGGTTTTATTTATAGCTGCGCTTTTAATGAAATGACAGCAATAAATAATTGTTATTTTCAAGCATGGGTGACAATGACACTGTGATGTTGAGCTCGTTTGCCACTAGTTTGTCACCTTTCAGTTGCCTTTCAGTTGAATGCATACACTGTGTGCATGCATGTGTGTGTGTGTGTGTGTGTGTGTGTGTGTGTGTGTGTGTGTGTGTGTGTGTGTGTGTGTGTGTGTGTGTGTGTGTGTGTGCGTGCGTGCGCGTGCATGTGCGTGCGTGCGTGTGTGACTATGTGGGTGGACGGACGCACACTTTCTGCCAGAGTAGGACTCTCTTGTTGTGCATAATTGCCACCAGTGAATAATTCTTTTGCACTTATAACAGTCACTAATTGCTGTCTTGTTTTCACCATGCTGCTGTGCCTGCATTCATATTGTTTGTTTTCATTTATTGGCTGCTGTGTGTGTGTGTGTGATAGGGAGATACTCTGGAGATGGTGGGAGATACGGTCAGTGGGATGGCAAGGTGCCCTTATGACCCCAAACACGCCAACATAGCTCTGTTTGCAGGTAAGAGGCTCCTCTCTTCAGACTTTTAATTCTCCGGCTGACACAGCGGTAATGTGCAGAACACATTGACAGGCAGGCAGTGGTAAAAAAAGCATATTAAACTAAAGTTGAGGAAAGCCAGGGGAAGGACTGGGCTGGGGGGGAAAAGGCTAGAGGGGAGCTGGGCAGACAGGGAGCTGAGCTGAGTCCAGCAAGAGTGGGGGCAAGACAGGCTGGGCCAGGGGTCCAGGAGAGGCAGACAGTGAGCTGAACAGAGTCCAGGGAGAGTGGGGGCAAGACAGGCTGGGCCAGGGGTCCAGGAGAGGCAGACAGGGAGCTGAACAGAGTCCAGGGAGAGTGGGGGCAAGACAGGCTGGGACAGTGGTCCAGGAGGCGTGTAGCTTAATCCCAGCGGAAGAGTGCAAGAGCGCTTCCGCATTTTGCCCTGATTGGCCACGGTAACGCCCTCCAAATGCGCATTTTCTTTCCCCCCGCTCAGACGCCGAAATGGAATGCATGTAGTACATTGCAACACAACGCAGCATTTCCGCGTACATTGCAACGTAACACAACGCAGCTGTCAACTGTACTTTACATATTATCCAAACGAGGACCACATAATGTTATTTCCCTGTACATTGTAACGTTAACACAACGCAGCTGTCAACTGTACTTTACATATTATGGAATACATGTATATTATCGCGACGGCAGTGCGGAAATAGGCTGTCTATTGCCATTCTCTAAGACGAACTCTAACCTTAACCAGCTCCTTAACAGCGCCTAAACTTAACCATAACCAACTCCGAAACAATGCTTAAAGTTAACATGCCTAAACTTAACCGGCGAAAGAATGCAGGTAAAAAAGAAAAAAAATTTAAGGGAATCAAACGTGTCACCAACAGACCGCAGGATCCACAGCACGGCGGCATACCAGTTGAGCTAAGCGTCGAATGAAAAACATCTGGGATTACGGCTACATAATGCCGCAAGCTCTGCTGCGTCCATCGCGTGTATATATGTGTGCTAATATGGCGTGTTAGCGTTAATATGTGATTAATATGAACCAAAGCGTGTTAATATGTGATTAATATGATCGCCTGCTGCGTCCATCACATGTATATATGTGTGCTAATATGGCGCGTTAGCGTTAATATGTGATTAATATGAACCAAAGCGTGTTGCTAATATGGCGTGTTAGCGTTAATATGTGATTAATATGAACCAAAGCGTGTTAATATGTGATTAATATGATCGCCTGCTGCGTCCATCGCGTGTATATATGTGTGCTAATATGGCGCGTTAGCGTTAATATGTGATTAATATGAACCAAAGCGTGTTAATATGTGATTAATATGAACCAAAGCTTAGAACCAAGCGGGGATCTCATGCGCATGCGCGCGCGCGAGCACCTGGGCGAAGGAAAAGGAAATGCGCATTACCGTACTGGCGTATGGCGAAGGATGCGGAAGCGCTCTTGCACTGTTCCGCTGGGATTAAGCTACACGCGTCCAGGAGAGGCAGACAGTGAGCTGAACAGAGTCCAGGGAGAGTGGGGGCAAGACAGGCTGGGACAGTGGTCCAGGAGAGGCAGACAGGAGACAGGTGGAATCTTCTGTAATCACAGGAGAAATGGCTAAATGTCAGCTAGCGTAACAACTACAGGAACACTACAGAAATACAAAAACAGAATGCTGGTCGGAACAGCAACTAGGAAATACAAAAAACTCGCTGACGGGACAGCGGCTAGAAAATGGCAGGTGCCGTGACTAACTCTGAGAAACGAGTCTAGGAAATCTACTGTTGGGTTGATGAACTGAGTATGAGTAGGGGACAGGAAGATGACCTAATATGGTAACAGGACGCTGCTGAAATTAGATAGAGAAAGAGAGAGAGAGCCAGAGATGATGAGCACTAGACAGGAGTGGGGATTGGGACAATTTCAGCATGAAGAAACAGTCCGTCACACATCCATTCCATTCCTTAACAGCTGATTGTTGCTCGTAGCGCTGCTCAGTCACAAACTAAGGGGAAATAAGGGTTTCCAAAAAACAACTAAGCTGACATACAGTAACTCTCGAATGCTAGTTTTGGTCTTACAAATTTAGGCAAGTGTATGTATAGTAATTCTAGCAATTTCTCAATTCTATCAATGGAGAATCCTCGCCAAAAGAGAGTTGTTGGTCCTAGACTAGACTGTATCAACTTGTATGGGCGAATTAATCCTATGGGGTATTATTCCAAAAGCTCAGTGTCATTAATTTGCTTTGTTTACTTGCAGCACTCTGCTATGATTGAATCAAGTAGGACTGTGTCGCTCTAACAATGAGGAGCCGTTACTGTTCAGCCATCATCTCATTATCCACTTCTATCTAAAAGTAGAAATGCTTTTGTCTTCACTGGGAGCTTTGGACACGCTGTTTCTGCAATTATCCGCTATAATTACACTGTTGACTTGTTGACACACACTGTGTGTGTGTGTGTGTGTGTGTGTGTGTGTGTGTGTGTGTGTGTGTGTGTGTGTGTGTGTGTGTGTGTGTGTCAGAGGGGAACCTGTTCACAGCTACAGTGACAGACTTCCTGGCCATCGATGCAGTGATCTACCGCAGCCTGGGGGCCAGCCTGGCCCTGCGCACCGTCAAGCACGACTCCAAGTGGTTCAGAGGTACAGCTCTGTGTGTGCTGCATGCATACATGTCTGTGTGTGTGTCTGTGTGTGAATGAATGAATGAATGAATGAATAAATTACATTTTCTTTTCGTGTCGTGTCCGACGACCCATCCCTTGGCTTACGGGATTATAAGACACCAAAAAAAACAATTGAACATAACAATCACTTCCCATGGTTTCTAAGCTACACCGTGCACACCATCAGAGGCCAAAATACATCACATATATGTTATTTTCGTACGTTTATCCCAAGCTTTCTCTAAATATTCAGCATATTCAGGTCTCGAGGTGCAGAAATCCCAGAGCGGAGCTGGGCACACAATGACCTTTGTGTGTGTGTGTGTGTGTGTGTGTGTGTGTGTGTGTGTGTGTGTGTGTGTGTGTGTGTGTGTGTGTGTGTGTGTGTGTGTGTGTGTGTGTGTGTGTGTGTGTGTGTGTGTGTGTGTGTGTGTGTGTGTGTGTGTGTGTGTGTGTGTGTGTGTGTGTGTGTGTGTGTGTGTGTGTGTGTGTGTGTGTGTGTGTGTGTGTGTGTGTGTGTGTGTGTGTGTGTGTGTGTGTGTGTGTGTGTGTGTGTGTGTGTGTGTGTGTGTGTGTGTGTGTGTGTGTGTGTGTGTGTGTGTGTGTGTGTGTGTGTGTGTGTGTGTGTGTGTGTGTGTGTGTGTGTGTGTGTGTGTGTGTGTGTGTGTGTGTGTGTGTGTGTGTGTGTGTGTGTGTGTGTGTGTGTGTGTGTGTGTGTGTGTGTGTGTGTGTGTGTGTGTGTGTGTGTGTGTGTGTGTGTGTGTGTGTGTGTGTGTGTGTGTGTGTGTGTGTGTGTGTGTGTGTGTGTGTGTGTGTGTGTGTGTGTGTGTGTGTGTGTGTGTGTGTGTGTGTGTGTGTGTGTGTGTGTGTGTGTGTGTGTGTGTGTGTGTGTGTGTGTGTGTGTGTGTGTGTGTGTGTGTGTGTGTGTGTGTGTGTGTGTGTGTGTGTGTGTGTGTGTGTGTGTGTGTGTGTGTGTGTGTGTGTGTGTGTGTGTGTGTGTGTGTGTGTGTGTGTGTGTGTGTGTGTGTGTGTGTGTGTGTGTGTGTGTGTGTGTGTGTGTGTGTGTGTGTGTGTGTGTGTGTGTGTGTGTGTGTGTGTGTGTGTGTGTGTGTGTGTGTGTGTGTGTGTGTGTGTGTGTGTGTGTGTGTGTGTGTGTGTGTGTGTGTGTGTGTGTGTGTGTGTGTGTGTGTGTGTGTGTGTGTGTGTGTGTGTGTGTGTGTGTGTGTGTGTGTGTGTGTGTGTGTGTGTGTGTGTGTGTGTGTGTGTGTGTGTGTGTGTGTGTCAGGGCTGTACGCTAAGCTTTTTCACTAGGGGCACACTTGCCCCTAAATGAGAAATTTAGGGGCAAAAAATATTTTTTAGGGGCACATTTTTTAATAACAATTTTACCATTATAGTGAAAAAAAATATGTTCCTCCTGCCTCATTACTGTGGTCCTTTTATTTAACATTTAAGTGCTTTTGTTGTCAGGTTTGTATCTTTTATAATGAACCAACTGAACTTCGTATTACCACAGCTGCAAACATTTCTTCTTTCATTGATAATGGTGTATTAACAGTGTTCATAGTCAGTATCTGCTGCACACTGCAACACAGCTCTAAGACATACACTAAATCATGCTCTCTGTTTATCTTTCTCCCTCTCTCTTCCACACACACACACACACACACACACACACAGAGAGCTCCCTCCCCGGGCCCCTGTAAGGTATTGGCTTGTGTTGCTACACGGACACATTTGTATGTTGCACCATGGTACTTCCTGGCTTACAGAGTACAGACCATAGATACAGACTAGTAAACAAACATTCCGTCTATTATGTGAACTAAAGAGTACAAGGTTTACACAACAGCCCCCACCCCTTGTTTTATTGTATTTGTACCTGTACTACCTGCTGTCAGCTGTTTATCTCTCTCTGTGAGCTTGATTAGCTAGCGTTAGCTCACGTTAGCTCCGCGGCTAACCCTGAACTAAATCAATGACTAGGTTCTAACGCATTTCGAGTAGTTTTCACTGCACATAGAAGTAGCCAAACAGCGGGAGCATTTCGGGAGTATATAACCAAAACCCAGGCAATTTCGAGCCCTTGGCTTGCCTTAAGGAATCAAATAGTCTGCCATTAGCTACATGCTAACATGCTAACGTTATAACGGTCGGGAAAACCTGGCAGCGATAAGGGAATTGAAAGTCACAGGCACGCGATTCCAGGTGCCTGTGACTTTCTATTAAGAAATGAGCTATGAAGAAACTTTACTTTTCTTCATAGCTAAATCAGACAGTCAGCCAGTCTATCAGAGTGAGTGCTCAGCCTTGGATAATTTAGGAGTGAAATGCGAATGCAAGGCTTGAAATCACTACTCGCAAGCCCGCCCCCAAATATTATTTACCAATCGCAACGGCCAATTAAAGGGGCAATTCGCGATAATCTCATCGCAGTGTACAGCCCTGTGTGTGTGTGTGTGTGTGTGTGTGTGTGTGTGTGTGTGTGTGTGTGTGTGTGTGTGTGTGTGTGTGTACAGGTGACTGTGCATGTGTGTGTGTATTCTCGGACAACTAATCAATTATAAAGATTGTTGTTAGCAACTGTTTTTATAATTGATTAGTGGGGACTATGTTTATGCTACACCTCCCTGGCCTGAAGCCATTTGATGTATAGCAAAGCCTATTCATTTGTGTTTTGTGTTTTTCTTTATTATTATTTAATCCTAAAGATTTAAACAGCTCTCTTGATGTACAGTATAGCACCCATTAACATTTGCTTTTTGTTTTATAATCGTCAATTAGCAAGTTGTTTGAAAGAACATTTTACAAGATTTGTATTTGGCATACAATTTACCTTTTTTTCTTTTTATCCGATTAATCAATTAATCGTTTCAATAACCGATAGATTAATCGACTATCAAAACAGTTGATAGATGCAGCCCTAGAGCATGCATTTGATTACTACTGCGTAATGCATTTATTTGTGTGTGTGTTTGTTCTTATTAGTATCATCTCAGTTGTTTATCGAAGTTAGAGGATTGAGATTATGTCCACATCACTTAACGTCAAGATCAATTATGTGTGTCAGTGGCTGAGCTGAGTCAGCAGGCAGAGGCTGCCAGGGTGACAGGCCCTTTATTCAGGGCAGCAGACAAGCTAGCTGCTCCCTGGCCCAACTCTGTGTACATAACAGTCAAACTGTAATTAAAACTCCCAGCTGACAGAAATATAAATAAAATGTGCTCTTGAGTAGCTCAATGGCTAATGCACGAAACCCACCAGGCGCAGGACGCGGGCGTGAGGCGGGCGGGCGATCAGCGCTTCACTTTCGCTCCCATGTTAACAGGGCTGTTCACACCGGCCGTGTGCGGGCGGGCGACTCGCGGGCGGGGAGTGAATTTAATCGCTTTGGTTGGATTCAGAGGCGTGCGCCACGTGAATTTTTACAGAAATACACTCAATATCTGCATTATTACCACACATATAGATGTTGTTCAACCAGCTAATGTGTCTGTATCTTTCCCAATACAAATAAACCATACTATACTTTTTCCAATCACACTGATTTCATCATTCTAAAATTAATTCTAACATTCTAATTAATTAGATAATAACTGGTTATATATGCAAAATGGACAAAATGGACAAACACTGGAACTGGAAATCTTAAAAAAATCTTAAAACGCATATAGACTAGGCATTTACAGCTGTTCCAATGTAAATGTGCCTTCCTCCGTGCGCTTCCGCCCGCTCTGAAGTCGGACTCGGTGTGGACGGCCATGCGCGCTGTTCTCGCACGAAACCTGTGTTTGCTTGCGCCCGCGCCTGGTGGGTTTCAAGCGTAATTCCCCCACTGGGGCCACCCATGCTAACATTTTATAAACTCGGGCATCCTAGATATACTATAAAAAACCTACCAATGTTTTGTTACGTTATGTTGTTATGTTATGATAAAAAATAATAAGACACAGGTGGGGCATGTCTGTATGCAAATGAAGGTGTACGAGAATGCCCTTTCAGTTTAAGAATGAGTGACGTTTTTTCATTCATGGGAACCCACTTACGCAGACCGTTTCACGCGTTCAGGAATCCGGAGGAGGACTTTTGTAAATGTATTTTACAAGTACAAGTACAAACCTTTTGCCAAGATATGAGGACCATTGTCTCCAACCAGGTTGCAGCCAGGAGTCCCAGGTGGAACACAGTGGCAACCACATTTATTTTAACGTGCCCTAAAAACATAAAACGAAGGAGTCGTAATATGCTTACTGTTGGATATGAAATCATGTTTCACCATGTAATGAAATGAAGTGTGTCTACTCCTCTTTATTGCCTGCCTGTCTGTCTCATGTGGATGTGAAGGAAGTAGGGGGAAGTCGATACTGACACTCTTTCTCTGCATCATGCTTCATCTATATTTGGTTCACCTACTTGCTTTCTCTCTCTGTCTGTCTGTCTCTCTCTCTCTATCTCTCTGTCTTTCTCTGTCTCTCTCTGTCTCTCTCTCTGTCTCTCTCTCTTTCTCTCTCTCTCTCTCTCTCTCTCTCTCTCTCTCTCTCTCTCTCTCTCTCTCTCTCTCTCTCTCTCTCTCTCTCTCTCTCTCTCTGTATCTCTCTCTCTGTATCTCTCTCTCTCTGTATCTCTCTCTCTGTCTCTCCCACGCTCCCTCTCTCCCTCTGCAGAGCCGTACTTTGTTAGTGCTGTGGAGTGGGGGCCTCACATCTACTTCTTCTTCAGAGAGATGGCCATGGAGTTCAACTATTTGGAGAAGGTACATGATCGTTACTCAACCAGAGTGTACCTGTACCTAGACTCAGCTCAACCAGAGTGAACCTGTACCTAGACTCAGCTCAACCAGAGTGAACCTGTACCTAGACTCAGCTCAACCAGGGCCCTATTACCCGTACCTGGTTCAACTAAGTCGATCAAGAGTCCCATTATCCAGATTCAATTAACCTGATGTTTGAAGCCGGGATTTTCCTGTTCCTCGAAGGTGGATTCAGTCTCGTTAACTCGAACCAGACTTGAGACCCAGGATAAGTGCGCGCGGCCGCTTCAGTTGAAAAGCCAGCACGTATCGATAGCAGAGATCCTGATTTTCTAACGGCATTGATTGATTAATTGATTTAAAACTTTATTAACAGATTGCAGTACGGCTCAATAGCCTCGCCGACAAGTTAAATGCATAATCTATAGGCTAATTTTAAGTCCCTCATTACCCCAATCAATCAGATTATATTTCTTTAAACTTGTCTGCTGGCAGTAGGTTTATGGATTGAATAATCAAATGAGATCTTGCTAGCGAAAATAATTAGTTCAACTGTTATACAGAATAAGGATACGGCTCTCTTACCCATTGATTGATGTATGGTGGATCTTTAACTTATCTGCACTGTGGTGTGACGGTTTGTGGTTTTGACTTTCACGCAGACGGCCCGGGTTCGAATCCCACTTCTCCTAGTCTTTTCCTTCTTTTTGCAATGTAGGAATAATTCAAATTGGTGCACGTTGAGAGCTATATAAAGAATGACATCCTCAATGCATGTAGATTTATAATATTTTAACTTAAAACTAGGCTACTTTTGCGTATAATCATTAATATTATATTCCAAAAAATTATATTGGAAACGCGGGGTTTCGAACTCCGGTCGCCCGGTTGCCAGGATTGAGCACTACCGCTGCGCCACTGTGCCAGACGGGCTATATTCATTGTTTATCCATTAATGGACGAGAGACCCGTGTTTAGAATATTTTTCTTTTGAATGAAGTTTTATCTCTTTCTTCTCAAATGCATGTGACGTCAACGGCTCATTCAATTTCTCAAATCCGTCAAACAGCGCATCTCATCAGATTTAATCCCAGTTACAATATCACACAGAAACCACAATCCACGCATAGACACTTCAATTTTATGCTTGAATGAAACACAATCCGGGCGCTCCGTTAAGCAAATCTACAGCGGAGAATATATGAAACTAATCAGAGCCAAACGGCCGATAGGTTTCATTCATTAAAAATATCCCCGCGGGATTCACATTTGCAATGCGCCGTTATTAAAATAACCACATGCAGCGTGTATCGCGACTCCGAGCGCCGTATATTACGTGCATTATTTTATTTAGGACAAAGTAAATCTATAGGCTCAATATGATTTATTATCAGCATTTAGTTCTATTATTATACATTTCAAAAGCCCCCTCTAGGAAAACGAAGCACAGAAACATAATTCAGAATGGTATAATGGGATCTCTAGACTGTGAGAATCATTTCAGGAAGCGAGCTGTCATTTATTTGCGGGGGCGTGGCCATGGTTCATCCGGCTAACTGAAGTTAACCCTGCTCTCGACCAGGCTCAAACTTTTTGATCTGTTGTCATGGTGATTTGGACAATCGAGCGTCGGGCAACAGGAAGGTCCGGCTTAAGTCAGGCTAGACTGGAAATTATCCGGCTAACTCAGTTATCCAGGTACGGGGAACGGGGCTCAGAGTGAACCTGTACCTAGACCAAGCCAAACTGAATCTGGAATCTTGATGTGCAACATGAAGTAGATGTCAGGGAAGTGCCTCGGCACACTGGCTGTGAACTGTGTGGGTGCTGCCTCCTGCTTAATAGAACACTGAGGAGGGATAAGAATCTAGAGGTAGTGCAGGGCAGCTGGATTTTGAACTGAGTGTTATTATTGTTGTTGTTGTTATTGTTGTTATTTAAATATGGCAGCTGTGTGTGCCACATCTCCGATGACATTTCAGCCTTGTGTTTGTGTTTGTCTGCATATATAATCCAACATATCCTGGTCTAAGCAAAGGCTCGCCTCCACCAGGCCTCCTGAATCTCCTGAATAAGGGATACACTCTCGTGAAAAAAAGATATCTGTATCAAGGAACCTTTTTATCTAACAAATTAGCAATTCACATTTGGAGGAGATCTGCTTGCGCAGGGCTTTTGGCTTGGCATGTTTACAGGGAGCGGAGTAAGTGGATACTTAAACGCCATCACCATTTTGCGGGTGAAATTGTTCAAAGAAACTGTTTTGAGATGCACTGACATTTTCATGAATAATTGATATAATTTACCATTATAAAACAATGATCTGTCATAACAGGGATTTCGCATTGCAAATAACATGCAAATGACCACCAGCCTGCAGCTCAGAGGAGCTTCTTATCTGCATGTTCAGAGATGAAACAGAAGGCTTTGGAAATGTTTCCTCTCACCCTGGTTTTACCTGAACTATGTGTGAGCTGTGTTTCAAGTGTATGTATGTTATTCACACAATGCACACAATGTGTGTGTGTGTGTGTGTGTGTGCGTGCGTGCGTGCGTGTGTGTGTGCACGCACACTTAAATGTGTGTATCTGTAACCTTGCAATGGTAGCCCCTTAGTGTAAACTCACTCCTTAAAGTTAAATACCTGGATTGGATTCTTGTCACATGGTGCTGGTGAGCGGAGGACAGGAGCCTGCCGGTGTCTGTCACTACCTCCATCCAACGTACATGTATCGCTACTCACTAGTGCCTGCCGTGCTTCCAGGTGATGGTGTCCCGAGTGGCCAGGGTGTGTAAGCGGGACTTGGGGGGGTCCCAGCGCGTCCTGGAGAAGCAGTGGACGTCCTTCCTGAAGGCCCGTCTCAACTGCTCCGTCCCCGGAGACTCCCACTTCTACTTCAACCTGCTGCACTCCACCAGTCCCGTCATCAGGATGCACGGCAGGGACATCATACTGGGGGTCTTCTCCACGCCGTCTAACAGGTAATACGCACGCTATAGATCAATTAGCCAACAGTCTGGTGAAAGATAATAACCATCTGGTGTGCTCTACATCTGTCCCTCCCCCTGCGGCCCTCGACCACATTATGGCAAACTGGATGGCCAACTAGAGCCCGAGCAATACTGGATTAAAGAAAATTCGGGATTTATATTGGCGCGTGTGTGTGTGTGTGTGTGTGTGTGTGTGTGTGTGTGTGTGTGTGTGTGTGTGTGTGTGTGTGTGTGTGTGTGTGTGTGTGTGTGTGTGTGTGTGTGTGTGTGTGTGTGTGTGTGTGTGTGTGTGTGTGTGTGTGTGTGTGTGGGTCCACGTGCCCTATTGAAAGTGAGTCTGTGAAAGTGCTTCATCATGCTGTGATAACGGAACAGGCACGCAGGAACGCTGCTCCCATGGAGAGACAGAAACACTGCAGTGTAGGGAGCCAGTGTGTGTGGCTGCATTCACACAGCTCAGCTGGGGAGGCCACTGGACCACCACAGCGGGCTCCTCTGGCCCTGAAGCCTGCACGAGCGGAGACCACTCACAGACCCGGGAAGCCCCCCGGGGGAGAGAGGAACAGGCCACGTGAGGGTCCAGAGGTCAAGATCACAGGCTACACACACTTAATTCAGCACACATGGAGGGCTTTGGGTGGGGAGAGGGCGGATTGTTGGAAAAACAGGATGAGACTGGAAGAGGAGAGTGATGCTTTGTGGTAAATGGAAGATTAGGGCAGAGCGGGAGGATGTTTTCAGAGCCACAGAGAGAACAAACACATGAGTAGAAGAAATTGAACAGATGAAGCAGTAGCTGCAGACATATTTATGTACACATAATACTTTTATGTGCAATCACTTTATATACAGTATATATGTACTGTGTGTGTGTGTGTGTGTGTGTGTGTGTGTGTGTGTGTGTGTGTGTGTGTGTGTGTGTGTGTGTGCGTGTGTGTGTGCAGGGTTTAACTTTTCAAGAGTTGTTTCTGCCCTGCTGAAAATATACACTTTGACTGCTGTTTTAACAGGGTTAGGGTCTTTACTCTTGGCTACATATGAAAAAGAAACGCAACATTAATTAATACGTTCTGTATTCATCTATTTATGGCATGATATTAATCTCGTACCGGTACCGGACCGCTCAGGCTTAAGGGGTTAATAAATCAAATCAAATCTATTTGTAAGGCCCGACAACACACGTTAATGTCCCCATGGGCCGGACACGTCTTCTTTAAACAAGTCAAGAAGAAACATAACAATAAGTCAAGAACAAAACAAGAACACCATAAGGTCCAACAAATTTAAAATAAATGCGAAATAAATGAATGAATGCAACCACTTAGTGGTCAGACATTCCAATAGTTCTCGAGTTCTGCAGCCGTTAGCTGCTGGCAGCAGTCCATGCACACGGTTGTGAAGCCTGATGGCCGCTGGCACGACGGACTGGCCGAGGTGGTTGGTGGAGTGTCGTGGGATATGAGTCTGCGGCTGAACATGCTCCTCATCTTGGCTAGCTCCTCATAGAGGGGGTGGGAGGGGTTATCCAGGATAGCGGCCAGCTTCCTTCTCATCCTCCTCTCTGCCACCACCTCTAGTTTGACCAGCTTGACTCCCACAACGGAGCCTTCCTTATCAGCTTGTTCAGTTTGTTGGTGCCCCTTGAGTTGATGTAGCCCCCCCCCCCCCCCCCCCCCCCCCCCAGCATACAACGGCAAAAAATAGGACGCTGGCTAAAGGATTGCAGTCCATTGCACACATTGGAGGACCTGAGTCTCCTCAGGAAGAACAGCCTGCTCATCCAAACTGATCAAATCATATGGGCACAAAACTCTCTACAGGAGCTATGTCCACCATTAAGAAGGATGTCTGTCATCTTATCTATTGACATTCCTTCACCAGAAATTACTCCATTCCATAGACTATAAAAACAAGTGTGTTCATAATTGTACCAGTAGCACTCGCTCACTCTCTCTCGCGCTCACTCTCTCTCTCACACACACTCACTCTCGCCCTCACTTGTCAGTTAATTTAATTGTAGTATTCCATTTTCTTTTCACTATGTTTGATAATGTAATGTTATCATGAAAAAAAGAGTCATGCCACGTACTTTTTTGTCCCTTAAATTTGTAATACAGGTACAGAGCAAACCTTGTGTGTCTACAACTAATCCAAAACAGGAGCAGAGTAGAAACAGTACAGAAAAAAATATATGTAAAAACACAGACAGTATAGAAGGACAAATGCTAAAGTTGCATATCAAAGTAAAGTGCATAATGCATAGAGGCACAATTTACAGTAAAAGTTAAAATATAATCAAAGTGCATGATGCACAGACACACAAAAACAGCACTTCCACAACCTGACTAATAACACACCAAAACAAAATAGGATAAAATACAAATCTAGCCTTTGGAGTTATTCAGGCTGCGCACAGCACTCGGGAAGAAACTCTTAGTAAACCGAGAGGTAGAGCATGTGATAGAGCGGTAGCGTCTGCCCGACGGGAGGGGGACAAAGAGGCCTGCGGCTGGGTGACCAGAGGGGTCGTTGATAATGCCAGAGGCACGGGAAAGCAGCCTGGCACCATAGATCTCTTCTAGAGCTGGCAGGCTAACCCTGTAATGTTACCAAACCATATAGTACAGGAGGAAGTAAGAACGCTCTCAATCACACAGCGATAGAAGTTGTGTAGAATCACCCTGTTATTTGTGAACTCTTTCAGTTTCCTAAGAAAGAAAATACGTTGCTGGGACTTTTTAACAATGGTTCTGGCCAGCTCAGGTCATTTGAAATAGTGACCCCAAGAAATTTAAAACTGCTCACCATCTGAGCCATTTATGGTAATGGGGGGGTGGGATACCTTGCTACATCTAAAATCGATGATTAGCTCCTTAGTTTTGGAAGCATTCAGTTCAAGTTTCTTTAATAGTTGTCATACAGAAGTACAGAATACTTTCATACAAAATGCTTCTTACTGTTACACTCCAGAGACTGTGCTAGACAAGATAGTATCAAATAACATAGTATAGCATGTAATTTAGAAGTAGAAAATGAGGTCACAGTGTTCAGTATAGACATATGTACAATGTTCGATGCAGAATAGACGTAACTGAGTTACCATATAATATACAATACTATGCAGTGTACTAATGTACAGTACTATATAGTGCAAAGCAGAAATGGGATGAGGTACAATTTAGGTACAATTTACAGTAAGGTGTACAAGTTGTAGTGCAATCCTTCATCAATAAATATAAAGTGTGGGGAGTGGGTGCTACAGTGTGTTTGTTTAAAGTGGGTGTGTGCTATAAAGTGTGTGGAGTGGGTGCTACAGTGTGTTTGTTTAAAGTGAGTGTGTGCGTGTGGATGTGTGTGCTATGTGCGTTTGGTGGTTGTTGTTGTGTAGTGTTCATTGTTCGTTTAGCAGCCTGATGGCCTGGGGATAGAAGCTTCTTCTGAGTCTTTCTGTGCTCGCCTTGAGACTCCGGTATCGCTTGCCTGACCGCAGCAGTTCAAAGAGGCAGTTGTTCGGGTGACTGGAGTCTTTAATGATTCTCTTAGCCTTGCCCTTGCAACGCTTGTTGTAAATGTTCTGGAGGGTGGGGAGCCCCCCTCCAATTGTGCGTTTGGCTGAACGTGTCACTCTTTGTAGTCTGCTTCGGTCTTGTGCAGTGCTATTCCCAAACCAGGAGGTGATGTTGCCAGTCAAGATGCTCTCTATTGTACATGAGTAGAAGTTCTTAAGGATCTTCTGACTGAGGGTGAGGTTATTGGTCTTACTCCACCTAACTAGGTTCTGCACCTCTGATCTGTAAAATGACTTGTCATTTGAGTTTATACGCCCAATGACCGTGGTATCATCAGCGTACTTTACTATCAGATTGTTATCATAGGAAGCAGTACAGTCATGAGTGCAGAAAGAGAACAGTAAAGGGCTGAGAATGCAGCCTTGTGGCAAACCAGTACTTAAAACAATTTCATCAGACATATTGTTTCCAATCCTGACTCTTTGAGGTCACAAAATTAAAAAGCTAAGAATCCATTCACAGACAGCGTCACCGTCACATAGACCCAGACACTGAAGTGTGTTGATCAGATTAGATGGAATAAGCATATTAAAAGCAGAGCTATAATCGATAAAAAGCATTCTAACATAGGAGTTTTTCTTATCTAAGTGTTCATACACAGGATTAAGAGCTAAGGAAATAGCATCATCTACTGATCTATTTTTCTTGTAGGCGAACTGCCAGGGATCAAGACAGGTAGGAATCTGACCTTTTATATAATTCAGCACTAGCCGCTCTAAACATTTCATTAAAACTGAGGTTAGAGCAATAGGTCTGTAATCATTAAGACAAGTCACAGGTGATTTCTTGGGAACCGGAATGATAGTAGATTCCTTGAAGCTCCTTGGAACAAGGCGGCGCTCCAGTGACATGTTGAAAAGGTCTGTGAGCACAGGGGCAAGCTGCTCAGAGCAGAGTCTGACGGCCCTGGGAGTAATGCCGTCCGGGCCAGTGGCTTTCCTAGCCTTAGTACTGGACAGGACCTTGCGCACCTCATGTTCTGTGACAGTCAGCCCAGACAAGTCACTGGAGTTGGAAGGAATAAAAACAGGACGCTCTGTGTTACTTTCATCAAATCTGGGGTAAAAGTTATTCAGTCTACCGGAGAGCGGGTGATCACCTCCAGCGGAGGCGAGGCCCCTGGGCTTGTAGGAAGTGATAGTGTTCAGTCCCTGCCACATCCGACGGGGGTCACTGCCAGTAAAATGTCCTTCAATACGTTCTCCATAGGAGCGCTTGGCGGCTCTTATTCAAGTCAGTCAAGTCAAGAGTTTTATTTGTCACGGCATACAAGCATACAGTCAAATGCCGGGGGTCATACCCGCAGCGATTGTGCAATAATACAAGTAATACGAATAGGATGAGAACAGACATTAAGTGCAATAATACTAATAATAAAAAAGTAATAAAAATAAGACATAACAGGTATAATGTACATACATTTTACAAAAAGCATGGTAAGACATGCTAAGGTCCTGCAATACACTGTTAGCTACGGATGAGGCACTGGGTCTTATGTACACTACTGTTACGGCGGAGACAGGTAGGTTCCAGTTGTGGAGCAATAAGTAGAAGCAGAGAGGGTGTTTACTCGTTAACGGTGGTTCTCTTTATTTGTAGAACGGTACACCTAGAGTAATTCCAACAGGTAGTAACACTGACGCAGGGCGTCTAGGAGAGAAAGATAATAATGATAACAATAATGACAGCAACGTCCAGTGTCTGCGGTACCGCTGTGTACCTTGCAGGAGAATGAGAAGATCCGACAACTGGAAGCAGAAAGACAGGGGTTAAATAAGACCACATTCCCAAACAGACCCAAACAATAAGTGACAAGTGACAGGGAGACAAGTGACAGGGAAGCCAAGTGACAGGTGTCAGAATGGTGGGTGGTTCTCAGGCGGGGCCAGAGAACCCCAAGCGTTACACACTACTATACAATGCTATACTATAAAATCTACAGTTGTACTATGTAAGTAAGTAAGTAAGTAAGTAAGTATTTATAAAGCACCTTTCATACATGTCATGTAGCTCAAAGTGCTGTACACAATTATAGGCATATATAACGATAAAAGCAATAAAGTCATAGTGATCAGTTAAGATCAATGTTTAAAAAAAAAAAAATAATAATAATAATAGAAACGTAAAAATGAAAATAACGTAAAAACAGTCATTTGCTTACCAGTTTGGGAGAACAGGTCCGCACAAACATTTCCGCTCAGTGGCAACCGGAAGTGCACTAAACCAATGCACTTGTATGGTAGGTAGCAATGTTTAGGTCTTATAATGCTAGTGTAGTTACGTTTTTATCAGTGGTCATAGTTGGGTCCATAGTGCTTTACCAAGTCCCATGGATCCATCAGTGGCCGTGTATTGTGTGCGTATGTACCCGTTCGCTCATGTGGTCAGTGGCCAGAGTTGGGTCCACAGGACTTATCCAAGTCCCATGGACCCATCAGTGGCCGCGTCTTGTGGTAGAAAGAAAGAAAAAGAAAAACGTATAAAGAAAACAGTCTAAAGTTTGAAAGTTTGGGAGGTCCGCAAAAACACGCCTTCAGCTCAGAAGCTGAGGCGTGTCAAAAACTTTTGAAAAACTGGAGGCGTGTCTCCTATTGTACCCATTCCTTCATCTAAAAAGTTTGAAAGTTTGGGAGGTCCGCAAAAACACGCCTTCAGCTCAGAAGCTGAGGCGTGTCAAAAACGTTTGAAAAACTGGAGGCGTGTCTCCTATTGTACCCATTCCTTCATCTAAAAAGTTTGAAAGTTTGGGAGGTCCGCAAAAACACGCCTTCAGCTCAGAAGCTGAGGCGTGTCAAAAACGTTTGAAAAACTGGAGGCGTGTCTCCTATTGTACCCATTCCTTCATCTAAAAAGTTTGAAAGTTTGGGAGGTCCGCAAAAACACGCCTTCAGCTCAGAAGCTGAGGCGTGTCAAAAACGTTTGAAAAACTGGAGGCGTGTCTCCTATGTACCCGTTCCTTCATCTAAAAAGTTGGGTCCACAAGGCTTATCCTAGCCTCATGGATCCATCAGGTTTTTCCAAGCCATAACTATTTGTAAGCTAGACTGTATAGGTACGTTTTTAATTTTCCTTTAAAAATGTGTATAGAGCTGGCGTTTCTGATGTGTGTTGGTAGTGTGTTCCATAGTTTTGGGGCATAGTTGGCAAATGCCATACTTCCTATCCTTTTTTGGTTTCTGGGCGTGTCTAGTAAACCTGTAGTGGATGACCGTAGCGTTCTTGAGGGCAGATAACTAACTAGGGAATTTGCCATGTATTTTGGGCCTTGCTCATTAAGAGCTTTATATGTTAGGAAAAGGACCTTAAAATCAATTCTATGAGTTATTGGAAGCCAGTGCAGAGTGGCCAGGACTGGAGTGATATGTTCTCTTCTCCTTGTATGAGTTAGTAATCGAGCTGCAGAGTTTTGGATAAGCTGAAGCTTCCCAATGGTTGCTTTGGGAAGACCAGTGAACAGTGCATTACAATAGTCAAGCCGACTTGATACAAAAGCATGAATAAGTTTCTCTGCATCCTTTTTATTTACGAAAGGTCTTACTTTCGCTATGTTTCTTAGGTGGAAGAATGACGTTTTCATGGCCTTATTTATATGAGACTTAAAGGTCAGGTCTGAGTCCAAGATGACACCTAGGCTTGTAACCTCAGTCTTTACATAGGATGACAGACTCCCCAGGTTTTTACAAAGCACTTCCCTTTTCGCTTTTGGGCCGATCAATAGGATTTCGGTCTTGCTTTCGTTTAATTTTAGGAAGTTATTGTTCATCCACTTGTTTATTGCTAACAGACAATTTGTAATGGACTGTATGGCTGTAGTGTTATTTGGTTCTGCGGAGATATATAGTTGTGTATCATCAGCATAACTATGGAAGCATACATTGTGGTCTCGAATGATGTCCCCGAGGGGCAGCATATATAGTGAGAAGAGTAATGGACCAAGGCAGCTTCCTTGTGCGACTCCAAAATTGCTGTCATGTTCCTCGGATACATTGTCTCCAAGCTTAACATAGAACCTTCTCCCCTTAATGTATGTTATGAGCCAATTTAGTACATGATCGGAAAAGCCAACCAGTCTTTCTAGACGACTGATCAAGATATTATGGTCAATCGTATCGAACGCTGCACTAAGGTCCAATAGGACAAGAATTGAGACTTTGCCAGCATCGGAGTTTAGCCTGAGGTCGCTAACTATTTTGGTAAGGGCAGTTTCAGTGCTGTGATTTGTTCTGAAACCTGATTGTAGTTCCTCCATGATGTTATTATCTTTGAGAAAGGAGTTTATTTGTACTGAGACTATCTTTTCTAATATCTTGCTGATAAATGGAAGGTTCGATATTGGCCTATAGCTTTTTAGTTCGTTTACATCTAAGTTTGTTTTCTTTAGTAGTGGTTTTACTACAGCTGTTTTAAATGCATCTGGAAAAGTGCCTGTTTGAAGAGACATATTTATGATTTCAAGGACATGATTTGAGACACTATCAAACACCCGCTTGAGAAATGCTGTTGGTATAGGATCGAGGCAGGAGGTGGCGGAATTACACTCAGAGACAATCTTACAGAGGTCAGGTAATGTAATACATGTGAATTCCCCCATAGTTATCTCAGGTGGGGTTTCACTCATAGCCAGATCCATATCAGCGGTAATGCTTGCTCTAATCAATGATATTTTTTCATTAAAGAAAACTGCGAACTCTTCACATTTTGTGGCTGATTGCTGCGGTATATGGGGGGGTGGTATGTTAATCAGCCGGTCAATGGTGGAAAAAAGTACCCTGGAGTTACCCATATTTTCTGAGATCATTTTGGAAAAATATTCCTTTCTCGCAAGTTGTATTGCCTTATTGTATGCGCCCATGGCGTCTTTGTATAAATTAAAGTGAGCTGTGAGTTTGAGTTTCCTCCATTTTCGCTCGGCTATCCTACATTTTCTCTTGTTATCTTTAACATTGGTTTTATTTAGCCATGGAGAGATTCTATCAGTTTTTACCTTTTTAACCTTTAGAGGGGCAACAGTATCTAACACAGTTGACAAGGTGCTGTGGAAGTTTTGCACTTGCTGATTTAAGGAGGATTTACTGCATTGGTCGTATGATTTCATCATACTAGAGAATTTTGCTTCAGCTCTAGCGTCCAGAAGCCTTCTGTGAACTAGGAATTCGCTTCTGGTCTTATGTAATATTAGGCTTGTACCATAGAACACACAATAATGGTCAGAAATTGGAATTTGTTTTACTGATATATTCTCAATGTTTAGCCCTGTTGTTATTAGTAGGTCCAGAGTGTTGCCATGTTGGTGGGTGGCCTCGTGAACATGTTGCATCAGTCCAAAACTGTCCAGTAGGTCCAGAAACTCACAACCCCTGGGGTCATCCTTTTTGTTGATATGAATATTTAGATCTCCATTAAGAATGATTCTATCATACCTGGTAATGCAGATCGATATGAGTTCTGAAAATTCCTGTATGAAGAGTGGCGAGTACCTTGGTGGTCGATACAATGTCACACATATTACTGGCATTTCTGTTTTTAATACAATAGCAAGGTATTCAAATGATAAAAATGTTCCCAGGTCAATATCATTGCACACAAATTGAGTGGAGATGATTGCTGCTATTCCTCCTCCCCTCCCACTCTGTCTGTTTGATTGATAGAATTTAAAATTGGAAGGGCAGGTCTCAATCAGTGTTGCTACACCAGTGATATTGTCTAACCATGTCTCTACTAAAAACATACAATGTACACCATGTTTTACTATGAGTTCATTTATCAGAAATGATTTTTGTTTCAGCGCTCTAACGTTGAACAGTGCTAGTTTTAGCTGTACGGGTTCTGTAGTGGGGTGTGAGATAGTCTGTGGTTGAACACTGATATTGATAAGGTTAGATTTACATATGGGACGTGATAATGAGTAATTGATTAGTCTTTTGGTGATCAGAATCGGGATGACACTCAACGTGTTTTTTTGTAGTTTAGGCTGCTTCTGTATATAGTCTACAGAGCTAGATATGGTTGGTTGTCAGGCCAGTGATGCTATACTTTGTATGACGTTATGTATTAGCACATTTACCCCTGATATGTTTGGATGGATGCCATCGGGTCTGTAATGGTCTTTCCTGGACCAGAGCAGATCAAAGTTATTTATATAGCAAAGTCCTATAGTAGTACAGTGGGTCTGTAGCCATTTGTGCAACCAGAACAGACGGCTAAATCGCTCAGATCCACGACCTATGGATGGAATGGGGCCAGACACAATGCATATTTTACCCAGGCTTTCAATAGTGAGTATTAGTGATTCAAAGTCAGATTGGAGTTTAACGGATTGTCTAGCCATTACGTCATTTGCTCCGATATGAATAATAACGGTGTGGGCGGACGGATATCTCTCGATGATTTCGGGAGTACACTCTAGTAGGTCAGTAACTTTTAAACCGGAAAAACAATACGTAATGCCGTGTGGTATTTGCAAAAACCTGGTGATGGAATCTCCGATGAGTAGGATCTCTGGCTGTTCCTGGATGCATTCCCCGTCGTAGATGGCCAGGTTTCTATGGTGAATAGCCGCAGGAGTAGCGTCTGCATTGCTGGCGGAGTTAGACGGTTGGTCGGGCAGCAGTGCCGTGTGGAGGGGCTCGTTCACAGCGGCATTTCCATCGATGACACTCGCCGTTTGAATGATCATCCTGGTATGGGCTGCAGAGCACCGCAGACGAGGGCGTTTAAACTTTGGGGAGTCGGACCCATCGCGTGAGTCTGGGGAGCTTGGCGATGCGAGAGCAAACAGGGCAGAGCGCTTTCTGCTCCGGGTTGTAGATATACTTCCATGGTTGAGTTGTGAGCTGGAGAGGGCCGTCCTGGCAGCTTCGCTTGGAGCCTGGCTAGTAGCTATCATCGGATAGTCTTTGAGCAAAGCTACAGTACTAGCAGCAGGAGACGGAAGCGAAGGAGAGCCAAGGAGGCTGGAATCACTACAAAGAGGATTGAATCGGTTTGATAGTTGAGGTGATTCAAAGGGATCATATAGAGGAAGGGAGAGCTTCCGTCGGCCCCTCACCACTGTCGCCCAGGAGGGACTACCGGTGCGGCCTGCGTCCTCTTTTTCCATGCTAGCCAGCTTGGACATTAGCTCCGTTTGACGCTTGAGAAGATCCACTACTAGTATCTCGATGTTCTTCAGTTCCGTTCGCATCTCTGCGACATCTGATGTTGGAGCCATTTCCTCGGGGGAGCTCAGCACTGTGAGTACTGTAGCGTGTAGCTGTAGCTATGGCAACAACAAGCGCCGATAGCTTTAGGTCACGTCCAGTAAAAAGTCACATAAAACCAATAAATCCAACAGTATAAACGATAAGAGCAAAAGTCACAGTGATCAGTTAAGATCACTGGTTAAAAGATGGTAAAAAGAAAGAAAACAGTCTAAAGTTTGAAAGTTTGGGAGGTCCGCAAAAACACGTCCGTTCAGTAGTAAGTAACCGGAGTGTAGTGGATCCAACCAACTAACACACAGGAATGCAGGTGTGCATGTGTCCTTATGCTAGCTTGCTATATCCATCTGTTTACTATACAAGAACCACTCCCGTTCTTGTTTTTAAAGTGACCTTTTCATTGTGTAAAGTGACCGTTGAGTGTGAGCGTGTGCAGCATGTGTGTCTGTGTGTTCATGCTAAAGTGACTGCGCGCGGAGTGTTTGCAAGACGGGCCGGTATTGATAAGGCTCCCTCCCTCCCTCCCTCCCTCCCTCCCTCCCTCCCTCCCTCCCTCCCTCCCTCCCTCCCTTTCTTCTTTTTTTCTTTCTTTCACCGCACGGCAGCTTGTGCTCCCGAATGGGGGGGGGGGGGGGGGACCTGCGAGTGTGTT
>NW_028173114.1:143037-188037 GCF_963971535.1 Notolepis coatsorum
TGATATCCCTTGTATATTCCTTGTACATATACACGGAATATCCCTTTAGCCTAGTACAGACCATAATATTTCATTCTCCTATTGGACAGCGGTCCACAGGCGCCAAGGCCATGCCTCCAGAGTCAGGTTCAAAGCCACCGTCAAGACATGTCTGTACATGCCCGGCTTTGCCCAAGAATACGAGACAGAAATGAGGTTGGCACTAGATTGTTCGCCGTGCATATAAATATGGCGCAGGTGAATACAGAAGTACTTGGAGAAACTTAGTGTTGTTACCCAATAAGTTGAAGCCTCACCCACGATACGACGTGCGGTGAAGTATGGCCTGTTTTGGCCCCAAATAGAGCATTGAGACCGCGTGCGAATTAATAACTGAAGTGTCAGAGTTTGGCGCTATACCGTCGAGTGCGACATATTTCTATTAAGTCAGTAATAGTCTATTTGTGTATAGTGTATCGTGCGGCTAAAGTTCTACAGTGACCAGCATCACCAACGTTTCCTCGTATCAGCTAGAGTGCTTATCCAGGCTGGGCTGCTTTCATGGCGCTTTCACCCGATGAGACCTAGACGAGGACCGTGTGGACATGTACACTGGATTATCTACCCGACGACTGCATAGCCCTTTACGGCTGGATTATATTTGCTTTTGGTCCTGTAATTAATGGAGCGGAGAATCGCTGACGCCCACACGTGTGTGGGATTTACCCTGTGAGGAGCCACGTCGAGTCTGCGCCTCAGAGAGCCTGAGGCAGGCTAGCTTTCTTCCCTGTGGAGCTACAGGCTACGGAGAACAGCTGTATTTGTCTGTGGATCAAGATCTTATTGCACCGTCTCCCGTACTCGGAGTCTCCTTATCATCGTTGACCCAGACTCTATTACCGACAGACCCTCTACCCTTGCTGGCTTACAACCGGGGGGACCCTTCCAGTATCTCCCGCTATATATTACTAGTGTACCATAGATATAATTCCCTAAGATTCAGGTTGTATGATTACCTCCTGCGTAACCAGAGAATGGACATTCATTATTGATTTGCCTACGCACATTCCTTTGCCTTATAAGCGCATTCAAAGTAAAATAGAGAAGTATATTATGTACCTTTTGCTGCAATAAATACTTAATTACAACTTTGTGTGGAACCGATTCATTGTGGGAAGTGTTCATCATTATATATATCATGTACTGTATGGCCAGTAATTAAAGTACATAAGACGGTAGTGGTTTAATGATACCATACTTATCAATACAGTCAGGGAATTGTACCCCTCAGTTACAATTGGTCCTTCGAGCCGGAGGGTAACTAGTGTAATATTAATATAGTGGTATTAATATTGACATGGCCAATGATGAACACTCCACAAAACGGTTCTCCTAAAGTAGATCGCCCGCAGCGTAGACGGCAGACACCTCAGTACTTAGAGGATTACGTTGCCAGTATACTACCTAGCTTTCTACAGACGATAAACGCGGAAAAAGTAGATAGTAAAATTATGTCCGACCCTATCGACCAGGCTACCCCGCCAATAGAGGCCCTAGTGGGTTCTAACGTAACTGACCAAGCTCACGGTGGAGACCAGGAGGGACCTGACATGACTTTACCCCCCGCCAAGACCGAAGAAGTAGTCCCCGGAGAGCTCCAGGATAAAGACAGCCCTCCAGGGATGGAACTCGACCCACTACAAGAAGAGGCGAGCACCCCGGAGATGGATCTCCTCGACTCGCCACAGGAGAACGGATCTCCAACGAGTACTACCAGGGGCGGATCACCCCAACCAGCGTCTTCCCCCAGCGAGGCGGACAAGATGCTGGCACAGGCATTCCTCGCCAGCCTGGCAGCCTCAACAGAGCGCGATCGACTCCAAGCACAGACGCTTAGTGAGCGTGAACATTCTTCCATGGAAAGAGAACGCCTTCAAGCGCAGCAACGGAGCGACGAAGATCGTATACGTCTAGAGATTAGACGCCTCCAGACGGAAGAGAATATGGGAAGGGACCAGGCCGAAGCCCAGCGCGCCGCCGCCGAAGCCCAGTGCGCCGCTGCCGGTGCCCAAAGAGAAGCAGAGCGCGACCTCGCTCTCACCAAGCGCGAAGCCGAGTGCGACCGATTACAAGCGCAGATAATGGAGCAGCTGATCACCAGGGCAACACCCCCTCCCTCCGCACGGGGTTCCAGGGCCTCGTCAAGACAAGGGTCAAGGGCACCCTCCCCTACCCGATCAAGCGACCCTGAGCCCGACCACCAGAGAGAGCCTATACCCCTCTCCGAACCCCTTCCCCGACCGGTCCAAGTGAGACCCAGCTACAAGGAAGAAACGTCTACACCGCGGAGAGGCTAAATAGACGACTACAGGATCTAGAGGACCTGCCAGAGGAAGAAGAAGAGGGAGAGGAGGAGAGTCAAGCCCGACAGCAGCACAGTACTCCACAGGACCAGGAGGTCCAGTACAGCCCAGGCTCTACCCCCGCGGCTCTGCGCTACAGACCCCCGACTCAATTCACGGGTGAGCTTGACGCACGACCAGCCCCGAGGAACAGCACCTGGATACGCGGCCTATGCCACCTCTACTACCCCATACACCGCGGCTCTAGCAGCACTCGACCAAAGATATGGATGCATATGGGACTACGTAATACAAGAGATAAGGCATATTGACCGCCTACCCCCAGCCACAGACAATCGCTCACTAGATGACCTGTCTATCAAGGTACAATCCCTGGTAGGGATGCTGGGGGCGCAAAGAGAAAAGGGTATGCACGAACTGTACGCAAACTCTAATGTCGAGAGGATTTTAGAGAAGCTTCCGCCCGCCCGACAAGAGCGCTTCAGGCGGCAAAGAGACCACCGTGATCCTAACGGTCCCGAGCCATCCCTCCTAGACCTAGCCGACTTCCTGGCGAGAGAAGTCAACAGCCTACGGTTGGATACGTTCATGCGGAGCACACCAAGCTCCAGAGAGGGGCCTAGGAGAGCAAACGATGGCCGCAGATTGGTGACCGTCATGCACCAATCAGAATCAGTACCGAGCAGCAAGAACCACAGTACCCCCTCGATGAAAGAGAAGTGGAAGATGGTGTGCCCGTACTGCGAAAAGGAACACTGGTTGTCACAATGTGACACGTTCAAGAAGATGACCGCCGACGAGGTGAGTCAATGGATAAAGTCCAACCGACGCTGTTACCGATGTGCGCGCAGTCACATGGCAGCCGATTGCCGCTTAAAGAAGAGGTGTAGTCGGTGTGACGGAGCCCACCTAGATGTCCTACACGACAGTAACAGAAGAAAGCCTGCACCCTCAAGCAGCACAAAGGCAAGTGTTATGTACATTGACCCCGCCAGCAGCGGGGGCGCCCGGGTGCTCTTAAAGGTGGTCCGCGTAACATTGAGTTACCAAGACAAGGTCATGGACACTTACGCCGTCCTTGACGACGGGTCAGAGAAGACCCTTCTCCTCGCGTCCGCTGCGGCCCAGCTGGGGCTGCGGGGGAGCGAAAACCAGATGACGATTCGGACAATAAGAAGAGATCTAAAGACAATAAAGGGCGAGAATGTCTCCTTCACTATCGCAGCAAGCGGGCAGCCAGAGAGACGGTATAGGATTACTAACGCTTTCACCAGCCAAGAAATAGGCCTGTCGCAGTACACCTACCCCATCGCCAAGCTGATGGATAAATATGTGCACCTGCGTCAACTACCTATACCGCTCATAGACGGTGCCACCCCGACCCTGCTGATAGGCTCCGACCATGCAGACCTCATCGTCCCGATTGACCGGGTCCACACAGGGCCCAGAGGCTGTCCTGCAGCAGTCGAGACCCGCCTAGGATGGACACTACAAGGCCCCCTCGCTAAGTCTCTTAACCGAACAGCAGCCACTAGCTGCCTCCACTCCAGAGTGACAGAAGAAGACACCACCCTCCTACAGCATGTCGAGAGGCTATGGACACTAGAGACAATGCCCTTTAAGAACGGAAAGAAAGACATTCGTTCCAAGGAAGACATTTACGCTATAGCCCTCCTCGAGCAGGGGACAAAGAGAGTCAAAGTCAACGGAGTGATGAGATACGCAACTCCACTCCTGAGGCGAGAGGGTATGCCTACCTTCCACGCCCCAAAAGAAGCGACGGAGCGGTATCTATTGAACACAGAGCGGCGCCTAGCCAGAGACCCCGCTCAAGAGACTGTGTACCGCGCTGAGATTAACAAGCTAATCACAGCGGGACACATAAAGAAAATTGACATTAAAGAGGCCGATCAGACGACCGAATCATGGTACGTGCCGCACCACAAAGTCCACCACAACGGCAAGGATCGTATTGTGTTCAACTGCAGCTACCAGATCGGATCACAAAATCTGAATAAAGAGCTCTTGCCCGGCCCAACACTCGGCCCCTCTCTACTAGGCGTGTTACTACGTTTCCGCCAAGACAAGGTGGCCATCAGCGGCGACATCAAAGGGATGTTCCTGCAGGTGAGACTAGTGGAGGAGGACAAGCCCCTGCTGCGGTTCCTATGGAGAGAGAGGATCGGGGATGAGCAACCAGCCATCTATCAATGGGAAGTCCTCCCTTTCGGAACCACATGCAGCCCATGCTGTGCTACGTTTGCACTGCAAAAACACGTCGCAGAGGACCCAGCAGCCGATGAAGAGGTCCGACAAAGTGTAGGAAATAGTTTCTACGTGGACAACTGTCTGCAAAGCGTCTCGACGCCAGAAGAAGCCGAGGCCCTTCTACTCAAGCTCCGCGCCTCCCTGATCAAAGGCGGCTTTGATCTCAGGCAGTGGGCCAGCAGCGACCCGCAAGTATTGCGCAGCCTCTCCCCCGAGGACAAGGCAGCAAGCAGCGAGACCTGGATGGCGACCATCCCAGGAGAAGCCCAAGAAATGACATTAGGACTAGTCTGGCGCTTCAAAACAGACTTGCTCCATTATAAACACACACCCCTGACCAAGGAGCAGGGAAGGTCGACTGCACTACCGACCACGGAGTGTATACAGAACACTCGCCAGACAATATGACCCGTTGGGATGTATTCTACCTTACACCACCAGGGCAAAGATGATTGTAAGAGCGTTATGGGACAAGGACCAGGGCTGGGACGACCCCATACCCGAACACCTTGCATCCACATGGAGAGAGTGGGAGACGGAACTCAGCTCACTCCCAGGTGTCAACATACGCCGCAGCTACTTCCCACCCACAGTGAGGCCGGAGACGTGCCAGATGGACCTGCACGTCTTCAGCGACGCCTCCGAAGTAGCCTACGGTTCGGTGGCCTACTTGCGTGCCCGAGAGGAGGGAGGAGAAATACATACTGCTTTCATCCTGGCTCGCTCAAGAATAGCCCCACGCAAGCAACAATCTATCCCGCGTCTAGAGCTCTGCGCAGCCCTAGCAGGAGCGCAACTCGCCACGTTAATCCAACGTGAACTCACCATTCCGGTGCAAAGAACAATCTTGTGGTCAGACTCCACGACAGTACTCACATGGATCCGGTCTGATTCGTGCAGATACAAGGTCTTCGTGGGAGTCAGAGTCACAGAGATTCAAGATTTAACAGAAGTAGCAAGCTATGTATGTAGGTATGTGGACACAAAACACAACCCAGCTGACGTCATCACCCGGGGAATGTCCCTGGATGACCTCACCCGTCACAACCTATACAGTGACGGGCCAGAGTTCCTCAAGCTCCCGGAAGAAGAGTGGCCTACACCCACCCCACGGGAAGCGAGTAAAGAGGAGGCCGAAAACAAGAAATCTATGTTCTGTGGATTGAACACACTCGTCTCCACAGACCCCGACATAGACGATTGCCTCACCCTAGAGAGTGCGCAGCTAAAGACATTCCTGTGGCACCACCCAGAGGTTCAGCTCACTACTGACATTACTGCAGCTGACTACGAAGAAGCAGAACTTCTTCTACTACAACGAGCCCAGAGAGACTCGTTTCCCGATGAGCTAGACTGTCTACAGGGAGCAAAGCCCGTCCCATCAGACAGCAGATTGCTCCACCTAGCCCCCGAGAGCGACGCCCATGGTCTCATCAGAGTGGGTGGTCGTCTGCGGAGAGCTCCAGACTTACCGGATGACGTCAAGTACCCGATAGTCTTAAACAGCCGACACAAGGTCACAGAGCTGATCATAAAGAAATACGACGAGGATGTGCATCACGCCGGGGCAGAGAGAGTCTTCGCGGAGATCAGACGTCGTTATTGGATACTGCAAGGGAGAGAAGCAGTGCGGCGCTTCCAGCGAACCTGTCTAGACTGTCGTAAATGGCGAGCGCAGCCCAGTATACCCCGGATGGCTGACCTACCTCCCTGTCGCCTCCGACTCGGCGACAAGCCCTTTCACTCCACCGGTATGGACTGTTTTGGCCCGCTGTATATAAAGAAAGGAAGAGGAACCGAGAAGCGGTGGGGTATTGTATTCAAATGCATGACCACCCGAGCGATGCATATAGAACTCCTTCCAACCATGAGCACAGACTCATTCCTTATGGCCTTCCGAAGATTCACATCGCGGAAAGGCAAACCGTCTATATTATTGTCTGATCACGGGACAAACTTCAAAGGCGGAGAAAGAGAGCTGAGAGAGAGCTTCCAAGCTATGGGCCCAGAACTTAAGACCCACCTCGCTCCATCCCAGATTGACTTCCAGTTTAATCCCCCGAATGCACCTCACTTCGGTGGAACTTGGGAACGAGAAGTACGTTCAATAAAGACAGCCCTGTACGCCGTGCTTGGGGCCCAGACCGTGGCGGAAGAAGTCCTAATGACAGTCCTCACGGAGATCGAGGGAGTATTGAACTCAAAGCCCCTCGGTTACGTCTCAAGTGATGTAGCAGATGTCGACCCAGTCACCCCCAACACACTCTTGATGGGGCGGCTGGACCCCGCGCTACCACAGACAATGTACAGGCCTGAAGAAGCGAACGGCCGAAGAATGTGGAGGTACAGTCAAGTATTGGCTGACAAGTTTTGGAACAGCTTCCTACTCCACTATCTACCGTCTCTACAGACCCGCCAGAAATGGGTGAAAGAGAGAGACAATTTGACAGAAGGAACAGTCGTCATGATTATCGACCAGTCACTACCCCGAGCTATGTGGCCGGCTGGCCGCGTAAGCAGAGTGATCACCGGTGCCGACGGAAAGGTCCGAGCAGCCGAAGTGCTCGTCCAAGGGCGGATCTACACCCGACCCGTGGCGAGGCTAATAGAGTTGCCAAGACTCCCCGATACTATCGATGACGACCATGACCCCATGACTTTGTGAACTGCCCTACCCCTCACAACAGACATTGAGTAGTGGACAGTGCGGTTAATCTGTCTCTGCTTAGCTAATTAGGTGGGACTAATTAGGAGGCGGCTGTTACAAAGGATCAGATTAAACCGAATATATATATTTATTGATTGATATATATTGCATAATATTTGTATATCGTTTGATATCCCTTGTATATTCCTTGTACATATACACGGAATATCCCTTTAGCCTAGTACAGACCATAATATTTCATTCTCCTATTGGACAGCGATCCACAGGCGCCAAGGCCATGCCTCCAGAGTCAGGTTCAAAGCCACCGTCAAGACATGTCTGTACATGCCCGGCTTTGCCCAAGAATACGAGACAGAAATGAGGTTGGCACTAGATTGTTCGCTGTGCATATAAATATGGCGCAGGTGAATACAGAAGTACTTGGAGAAACTTAGTGTTGTTACCCAATAAGTTGAAGCCTCACCCACGATACGACGTGCGGTGAAGTATGGCCTGTTTTGGCCCCAAATAGAGCATTGAGACCGCGTGCGAATTAATAACTGAAGTGTCAGAGTTTGGCGCTATACCGTCGAGTGCGACATATTTCTATTAAGTCAGTAATAGTCTATTTGTGTATAGTGTATCGTGCGGCTAAAGTTCTACAGTGACCAGCATCACCAACGTTTCCTCGTATCAGCTAGAGTGCTTATCCAGGCTGGGCTGCTTTCATGGCGCTTTCACCCGATGAGACCTAGACGAGGACCGTGTGGACATGTACACTGGATTATCTACCCGACGACTGCATAGCCCTTTACGGCTGGATTATATTTGCTTTTGGTCCTGTAATTAATGGAGCGGAGAATCGCCGACGCCCACACGTGTGTGGGATTTACCCTGTGAGGAGCCACGTCGAGTCTGCGCCTCAGAGAGCCTGAGGCAGGCTAGCTTTCTTCCCTGTGGAGCTACAGGCTACGGAGAACAGCTGTATTCGTCTGTGGATCAAGATCTTATTGCACCGTCTCCCGTACTCGGAGTCTCCTTATCATCGTTGACCCAGACTCTATTACCGACAGACCCTCTACCCTTGCTGGCTTACAACCGGGGGGACCCTTCCAGTATCTCCCGCTATATATTACTAGTGTACCATAGATATAATTCCCTAAGATTCAGGTTGTATGATTACCTCCTGCGTAACCAGAGAATGGACATTCATTATTGATTTGCCTACGCACATTCCTTTGCCTTATAAGCGCATTCAAAGTAAAATAGAGAAGTATATTATGTACCTTTTGCTGCAATAAATACTTAATTACAACTTTGTGTGGAACCGATTCATTGTGGGAAGTGTTCATCATTATATATATCATGTACTGTATGGCCAGTAATTAAAGTACATAAGACGGTAGTGGTTTAATGATACCATACAGTCAGGGAATTGTACCCCTCAGTTACAAAGTCATTGATAAGCGATGGGTGTATTAGACACATAGCCATAATTTAAGATATAGTTTAATCGCTCGCAAATGTGCTCGTCCTCCCATTGATTAACGTGCTGGCATCCAAGCGATAAATCGTCATATCCGGCTAGCACACAATGTGTTAAGGATCGGGCAAAAATGAGGCTAGTTTATAAAAAAAATATTACGATTGCATACCCAAAGTAATTTGCGATGTATTATACTTTATACTTATAGCACATGCATGGATCTGGTCTCTTTTGAAAGCTAACATTCTGTAGTTTCTTACACAATAATCACGTTGAATGAAATAGAGTAACAGAGGTTTGAACACACTGAAGTAAAAGTTTTGTGTACTCACATTTCTTTTTATTGGTTGCCAGATGCCTGTTTTTTTATTTTTTATTATTGATCTTTTTCCCTCTCCTTTTTCCTCCGATTTTCTCCCATCCCAATGTTAGTCGTTATGCCAATTCCCAATCCCCTTCCTGGTCGCTGCGCACTTACCCCCCACAGTCGGTCTGGGAGAGTGGAGGCTATCACGTGCTTCCTCCGACACACGTCTAGCCAATCAACCGCTTCTTTTCACCCGGCAGCGCGGACTCTCACTGAGAGGGTGTAACGTGTGGAAGGATCACACTACCCCCCTTAGATCCTATCCGCGCTGAGCAGGCGCCCCGACCGAACTGTAGGAGTCGCTGTTTACAACGACCCGGACCCACCCCTCCAGCTTTCCCACCCTCTAATACTGCCAATTGTATTAGTGTGAACGGCCAGCCAAGCTGGTGACAATGCCGGGAGCTGGATTCGAACAGGCGAATCCAGCGTCTCCGACGTTGGTGACGAACACAATCTCCGCTACGCCACCTGACCGCCTCGCCAGATGCCTGTTTTTAAGTTTCAGCTGAGAGGTAGGAGCTGGAAAACATAATGGTTCCATAGTCTGAAGTCTTATTCCGGGTCCAAAGTTTATAAAAATCCCATGGAAAATGAATGTTTTACAAAGGTTTTTATAATGTGTGTTACCGGTAAAAATTGCTGCCATTTATTTCGAGGCTCTAGTCAAAACAATGGACTTTTTCGTCTTGTCTTCCTGTGTCACCTTCCCCTACTCTCAGCGGCCGTCTGAGATTGCTTTCGGAGCAGATGCTCCTTGGAACGGTGGTCAATAATTTTTCGCCATCAGCGGTGAATGCTCAGTTCAGTCACCGTTCACAACTGGACATGGTCACTCGTCCGAACGGCTTGTCAAATGACGCTCAACGGATGTTTCATCTTGCAACTCGAGAATGGAATCACGCAATAGGTTGAGTGTGGTGACGATCGAATGGCGGCAAATTCAAATTTCCAACAATGTATTGGTTGATCGGCGAAAATGCAGTCTGGAACCGACAGACGAGGGCAAAGTGTGCGCAAGTGCGTGGCGGCCGTCTGGTCCTTAAGTGGTTAAGTGGTTAATATTCAAATAAATTTCAGATGTAACCTACCTGGTGATGTTACTAGTAGCGTTAGCTACAGTAGCTTGACACCTATGTCTAACTGACTCCATGAATTATTCTAGGACAAAAGCTTCCATCTCCTGAGATATATCTACACTGTTCTTCTCACACCTGTTTTTCTTCCTTGGGCAGCTTGGCCGGATCAGGTTGAGGTCCTTTCTACTCTGTCCTGATCAATGTTGAAGTGTGCCGTTCACTCAATCATTTGTACTAGGCTGCCATCTAGTGGAGATAAAAAGTAATCCCACGGACGCACTTGCCCATCTCCCCAGTAGCTCGTAGCCGGTCAGGTGGGGTTGAGTTAGTGCTTGATTGGCTACATGACAGGCACTGAAAAGGTTTTGCATCACCAAAACCCAGAGAGGCCCTTGTTCACATTGTCATAATTGTGCACAGAACATATTACACCAATCGGCCTTATAGTATGCAAGATTTGCTGTGGACAGATACACACACACACACACACACAAGCACACACACACACACACACACACCGGACGCGTCTATGCTTTTACCAACGCGTTCGTGTTTCCGGGTTCCCGTTTTGCGCTCTGATTGGCCACTGACCTACGCTAGTATGCCCCCCTCATAGACGCGTCCGGTTCTGTGCTTTTGTTTTGAGCTGACGCTAGTTTTCATCGAAGAGACACACACATCGCGGCGCGAGTGCAGCTTCACAGGCAGCCGGTGATGAGGAGGAGGAAGAGCTGTGGATTTAATCGGCAGGAGAGAGAGAGAGCTCAAAGCCGTATATAATATAGTTGTAATAAATTAATTGATTGATGTTTAACTTGTCCGTGTGTGTGTCCAGTCCTTTCGACTAGCAAAGCATAGACGCGAACGGGTATGCTATGGAACAATATGTGCTTGGGTTTTCAGAAAAAGGCCAAACATCCTCTCTTACCATGACGATTAAAAAGCCTCCATAATTTAGTATAGTATTCCAATGGCATGCTGCTGAGCTGCAGCCAGCTAGCATTGACGCTATCCAATGCTAACAACATTAGCTAAATAGCTTACCAACTGAGGTAAACGTTAAATACAGACAACGTTTGCTACAATTACAGTGGTATCCTGAGGTAACGTTAAATACAGACAACGTTTGCTAGTCGAAAGGACTGGACACACACACACGGACAAGTTAAACATCAATCAATTAATTTATTACAACACAGGTAGTTTGAGCAGCCTCTGACCGCACCACGGGGCTATTATATTATATACGGCTTTGAGCTCTCTCTCTCTCTCTCCTGCCGATTAAATCCACAGCTCTTCCTCCTCCTCATCACCGGCTGCCTGTGAAGCTGCACTCGCGCCGCGATGTGTGTGTGTCTCTCCGTTGAAAACTAGCGCCAGCTCAAAACAAAAGCACAGAACCGGACGCGTCTATGAGGGGGGCGTACTAGCGTAGGTCAGTAGCCAATCAGAGCGCAAAACGGGAACCCGGAAACACGAACGCGTTGGTAAAAGCATAGATGCACACCGGACTGATTACATGATCTCCTCCAGGCTGCTGCCTGGTGGAGATAATAACTAAACACCAAGAAAGACAGACTGAGAGGAATAACAGATGGATGGATGGATATAGGGGGAGAGAGAGAGCGAGAGAGAGAGAGAGAGACACATAAACTAGAGACAGATGGAGATGGATAGATAGATAACTGTTACGTTCCAAGGCCCGGTCCTGGCTGGACCGGGCATGAGAATAACATTGGACAGTGCTCTCCTCCTGACATTGGCTCCCTACCTCCCTCTGGTGACCTAAGCCCGATGGTGCGGTCTGCCATTTTATGTTGGTTGCACATTATTGATTGGATTTCTAATATTATGTTATCCTGGGCCATCCCTGTCTGTGTTTGATGTCACCCCCCTGTTGGGTTGTTGTGTGTCATTGCCTTTGTGTCTAGTTGTGTTTATGGTGTCTTTGCTTTTGTGTCTAGGTTGTGATTGTGATTCTGTGTTTTGGCCAGGTGTTGATCATTGTTAATTAGTGTTGGTAGTTATGTGTCTGTTTGTCCTCATTTCCTTGTGGTGTCATTTCCTCCAGTACCCCGTGTTGTCCCTGTGTCGTGCCTGCCTTCCCCGTTGATGTCTAGTGAGTCCTTGCCTGTATACTCCTGTCGTTTTCTTGTTTTCCTTCGTTGTTTTGTTAGTAGTAGTGTCTTTTATTTGTATTGTATATTGGATCATTAGTAAACACCCCTTCTTCAAGCATCGCTCCTCGTCTCTGCCTCCATTCCTTCTCCCTTGTCTGCAAACTGTGTTCTCACCTTCATTAGCACCCCAATCGTTACAGATAACAGGCAAAAAAGTTCCCCAGTTAAAGAGGGTTGGGGAGTTCAACTTGTTTTTCTTCTTTTTTTAAGAAGTACAGATGACAAGTAGAGTATGAGGAGGTAGAAATATATATTCATAATTAATTATATGCCAATATTAAATCAAGTTTATTAAATCATGCTTTGGAGGCACAATTGCATTGCCAATAGATATTAGGTTACAAAATACATTTGCCGGAATTAACACGACTTCCTTTAATCTATTGTTCACTTGTTAATTTGATTACATCTGTTCCAATCTTGTATTGTACAATATTGTTGAAAAAAATGTTAAGCAAAAAAGATAAATGATGAAATGAATCATGCCCACTTCTGGTCTCCTATCCAAATACAGATACAGATAATGACGTCTCTGCACACCCCTAATAGATAGATAGATAGATAGATATACAGATAGATAGATAGATAGATAGATAGATAGATAGACAGACAGACAGACAGACAGACAGACAGACAGACAGACAGACAGACAGACAGACAGACAGACAGACAGACAGACAGACAGACAGACAGACAGACAGACAGACAGACAGACAGACAGACAGACAGACAGACAGACAGACAGACAGACAGACAGACAGACAGACAGATAGATAGATAGATAGATAGATAGATAGATAGATAGATAGATAGATAGATAGATAGATAGATAGATAGATAGATAGATAGATAGATAGATAGATAGATAGATAGATAGATAGATAGATAGATAGATAGATAGATAGATAGATAGATAGATAGATAGATAGATAGATAGATCGATCGATCGATCGATCGATCGATCGATCGATCGATCAGACAGGCATGATCAGACAGGCATGCAATGCAGGCACGGACAGAGAGAGACAAACATAAATAACTAGAGCCCAAGACAGAAATGGAAGCGGGAGGGCGGTCGTCTGGTAATCAGAAGGTTCCTGGTTAGATTCCGGCTCCTCCCGGCAGCGTGTCGAAGTGTCCTTGAGCGAGAAACGTACCCCCTAACTGCTCCCGATGAGCAGGTTGGGACCTTGCATGGTTACCTTTGTCGTCAGTGTGTGAATGTGTGAGTGAGTGGGGGAGTGTGAGACGTAAGTTTAGTTGTAAAGCGTTTTGGATAAAAGTGCTACATAAATGCAGTCCATTTACCATTTGGATAGATGGAGAGAAAGGAAGGAACACTGTAGAGAGAGAGAGAGAGAGAGAGAGAGAGAGAGAGAGAGAGAGAGAGAGAGAGAGAGAGAGAGAGAGGGAGGCAGAAGGAGGAAGACAAGAGGAGGGAGGTAAGCTGTAAAACCTCCCAGTAGCCCTGTGCGGCCCGTCGCACCACACTGGCTAAGTGCTCGTGGACAAATTGCTTTGGCTGGCAGCATGCGGAGGAACCAGCATGGAGCCGGAACTGGGAGCGAGCAAGTGGCTCAGTGTCCTGGGCTATCACCCTGCGCACCGCACGGCTTCCTGTAGCACGGAAATGATGCAATGCAGCCAAGGCTTTACAGGGCCTTCCCAGCGTCTCCCCGGGACGCTTTCTAGTTATTCATCTCCTCCTGAGCGTATAACGGCACAAACCCCAGCGATGGTTTTACAGTCACATTCCAGCTCTACAGCTATTATCACGCCCTCAAGCTGCAGGACGTGTCTCTCTCGCTCTCTCTCTCTCTCTCTCTCTCTCTCTCTCTCTCTCTCTCTCTCTCTCCCTCTCCCTCTCCCTCTCTCTCTCTGTCTCTCTCTGCTTGTGTGACTTGAGGGTGAGAGGGAGGAAGGACAGGAGGAGAGGAGAGGAGAGGTGAGCCTGGTGGGCGTGAACCTGTGAACCCTCCAGCATATGAAATCTTCTCTGGCTGGCTTGCCAGTTCCTCTGCAGGTCCACCTCTGCTGCCGCGAGGGAGATGAAAGGAGAGCTTCTATTTCCTCCTCAGCACCTCCTCCACTTCAAACCCCCGGTGCTCTTGAGGTCAGGGGTAGCAACCGAGAACTGAAGAGAGAGGAGGGGAAGGAGAGTGAGAATGAGAGACAGAGAGAAGGAGGGGAAGAAGAAGAGAGAGAGCACCTGCAGGTGAAAAACTATCTGAGCTTTATTTAGCATCACGAATAGGTAGGTCAGAAATGGAAGGCATTAGGAGGTCAACACTGCCACACTGGGATTATTACTGTACTGGACTGGACAGAAATAATTCACCCTAGTTTATAATTTAGTTATGCTGTCGTAGGCTGAAATGTACTAGTATCAACTGACTGGAATGAGCTCATTAAGCCTAATTGGGCTGTACAGGAATACAAACATCACATTCAAAGTAAAGTAAATCAAACACACCCTCAACCACTCTTGGGATTGTTTGTAGAGGAGCCTGTGGGACAGGAATGTTTGTTAAACCTCTTAAGCATCACCCAAAAACTGGGCCATTTTTGTTTTAGTTTTTGACGACTGCATATCTTTTTTGCAAAGCTTAAGCTTTATACTTTATACTTATAGCACATGCATGAATCTAGTCTCTTTTGAAAGGTAACATTCTGAAGTTGCTAAAGCAATACAGATAATGTATTAGAGAAACAGAGGTTTGAACACACTGAAGTAAAAGTTGTGTGTACTCATATTTCTGTTTAATGGTTGCCAGATACAGATGTAAAAATACAGCGTGATTATCCAAAATGGCCATCCACTTCCATTCATTCTGATGCTTGAGTCAGTACAAAGGACATCTTTGTCGATTTTACCCACCTTCCCCCACTCTCACCGCCCGCTTTCGGAGTGGTCGCTCGTTGGCTACAGCGGTGATCAATAATTTTCACCATCGGCGGTGATTGTTCAGTTCAGGACCGTTCATTACCGGACGTGGTCATTTGACGGAGCGGCCTGTCAAATGACGCTCGCTAGATATATAATCTTGTAACTCGAGACCCAAAGCATGCAATTGGTTGAGTGTGGTGGCGATCGAAAGGCGGAAAATTCAACTTTCGAATGGTGTATTGGATGATCGGCGAAAAATGCAGTCCGGAGCCGGTAGACAAGCGCAAAGTGCTGCAAGTGCGCACACATGCGCGCAAGTGAGTGACGGCCCGCCGTCGAGCCATCCGATGTTTAAGAGGTTAAATCATAATGAATATTTGACTCTGTAAGACTACATTCAACACCAGCTCAGTGTGTATTCTGTTCCAAAGTCTCAAATGCACTCTTCTTTGAGAATCTATGTGGTGATTTCTGTAGTGGGGGTGTTTCCTCTCGGACAACACAACAGAGGGGAGGACATCAGGCGGACAAGGAGCACGAGAAGGACCGCTTAACAGGACACATGTTACAGTAGCCTGGTCCCCATGGACCAGCACCAGGAGTAAAGGCAGTAGAAAGCTATTTCCTGATCCAGATAGACAGCCAGCCAGACAGCCAGACAGCCAGACAGACAGACAGACAGACAGACAGACAGACAGACAGACAGACAGACAGACAGACAGACAGACAGACAGACAGACAGAAAGACAGACAGACAGACAGACAGACAGACAGACAGACAGACAGACAGACAGACAGACAGACAGACAGACAGACAGACAGACAGACAGACAGACAGACAGACAGACAGTGCTAGGGGAAGTCAATAGGGTCTCGAAACTGAAAAATATGTCATGAGTCCCATTGACCACCACCAGCACAAGCTGACATGTCGTCAGCTTGTGACTGCAACTTGTTCCTGTTTGCAGACGACTCAGCCCTGCTGGTCTCTGACAAGAACAAGTTACAGGTTGAAAAAAGCCTCAGCTCGGAACTAGGCAAAATCTGCATATGGCTCGCTGATAACAAACTATCATTACACAAGGGTAAAACAGAGTCCATTCTCTTCGGTTCAAATAACAAACTCAGCAAGACCGACGGCTTCTCAGTTACAGTGGGTGACAATATTGTCACAAGGAAAGATGAAATTACCTACCTGGGTTCCATCCTAGAGGCAAATCTTTCCTGTGACAAAATGGCATCCAATGTAATAAAAAAAGTCAACCAACTGTTAGATTCCGATCAATCAGCCAGTATCACCTCTTCATCCACTGACTCTGCGTTGTGTTTATTTCTTTGACGTCTTCTCATACTGGCTGTACAATCTTTGTCATTCCCCTTTAATGCAACTCCGTAACCATAAGTATTCGACACTGGACAGCGTAGTACCTTTCTTGAAAAACGTTGTTTATAACATAAACAAAAGCCTCAGATCAGATGTTATCAGATTGTATTGTCCTTGCTATCGTCTCTTCTGCTGTTCAGTCCAATAGTGGCTAAGGCCTTGTCGTTAGCCAACACCCTTCTCCCGTTAGCCGAAGCTAATGATGATGTGTCATCTCCCCTCCCCACCCCTGGCCAGGGTGAGAGGGATGAGAGTCTCTGATGGTTCTTCTCTCCTGTGGGATTCGTTTCTTAGTCTAACTCATACGCGGAAGAACACTTAGTTATATGATCTTCGTCATAGCAACGACGGGCCCGCCCCCTTTCCTCGTTACTATGTGACACGGCCATCTTTGACCACAGCTATTTGACCCAGATCACTATAGCACTGTTAGATATCATCCCCCCTCTGTGATTACCCTGCTATGTGGCGCCAGCGCTGCTGTGAAACAATGGACCTTGATGCCTCTGTGGTGTCAGTCTGCTGCAGCACACTCTCTGCCTGCCAGCTACTTTTTAAGATCTATAGATCCGTCTCAGTAGACGCTGTCACCCACCGATATATATCTACATTATATGCATATAGAAAAACATAGACATCCTTAATCAACCTTCAGGATGGGCGGCTACGTGGCGTAGTGGGCAAGGCGCTCGCCACGAATGCGGAGACGCTGGGATCGCCTGTTCGATCCCAGCGCTCCACATTGCTTTCAGTTTAGCTGGTCGTTCATACTAATACACATTGGCCGTATTAAGGGGAAACTGATGGGTGGGGATCGGGCGTTGTGGACAGCGACTCCTACAGGTCGGTTGGTGCGCCTGCGCAGTAGAATCAGGAAGTGTCGGGGGCAGCGTGAGCCTCCCACGCGTTACTCCTCGCCACTGAGAGATCGAGCTGCGCAGGTGAAAAGATGCGACTGCTGTTACCTCAAGTACCGGAGGGGACTTGTGCTATGTATGACTTAGTCCACATTGCAGCCGGCTTGTGGGAGGCAAGAAACAGCGTTCGTGACAGGGGAGGGTTGAATTGGATGATACAAAATTGGGATGGGAGAAAAATATAGAAAATGGGAGAAAAAGTGGATAAAAAAAAATCAACCTTCAGGATCAACAAACTACTTGGTTTTTCAATTAATTAGGCTGTTGTTTGGACGCTCTGTTTCACCCAGCTTATAAGGGCCCTCTGCCAAGTTTGACTGGAGACAGACATACCTGCTCAAAATGAAGATAATGGTATTATCCTCTTAAGCTCATCTCTATATATCGGTTATAAACCAAATGAAAATCATCGATTTCCTTCACAACAAACTTGATTCTTGTACCGGATCTCCTCTCTGGTAAACAAGAATACCCTGAACACTCTGGCAGGAGCACTCATTCAAGGGTACTACGACTATGCTTGCACCTCATGGTACCAAAGCACCTCAAAGGAGCTAAAAACAAAATTACAAACATCTCAAAACAAACTGGTCAGACTATTGCTTGACCTAACTCCTAGAACCCACCTCACCCCTGCCCACTTTGACAACCTAGGATGGCTTAGAGTAGACGACAGAGTACAGCAACTTGCAATGGGCCTGGTCTACAAGATACACTACACGACCAAGGTACCCATGTACATGTCAAAATACTTCCCAAAGGTCAGTGAATACCACGATCACAACACCAGAGGGAGCTCCACAAATCATGTTAAACCCAGATTCGGCTCAAACAAGGGACTAAACACATTTCGCAATTATGCCACATCAATGTGGAACGCCCTACCCAAAGCTGTAAAGGAATGTGAATCACTACCCACTTTCAAAACCACTCTCAAAGAACACCTACGGAAGACTGCAATTCGAAACTGGCCCCTGTAAATGTCCTAACCCAACCCCCTCCAATGTACAGTAAATTACCTAGTATGGTTTTGTCAATATTCCAATGTACAGTTTTGCTTGTACAGTTGTACAGTGTATTGTGTGTATTGAGCTGTACTGTATTGTACCCATTCTGCAATCTGTTGATAAAGTTTTCAATCAATCAATCAATCAATCAATCAATCAATCAAGCATTGCTGACAAATGCCAACATTTTCTGCTTCCAATAACTCAGAAGCCAAAACACAAAAACACAGGGGCAGGGTGTTTTTTCAGGTCGACTGAAAGGACTCCCAGTTATTGACAAATCAGATAAGCTTCTCAAGAATGTGGAATATCCCATTAAAAGAGAAACAGAATGACAGACTAATACAAAGAATGGAGATGGAGGCCAGAGGTGGAGAGGGATGTGAGAGGGAGATAAAGAGATTAGCATCAGTGTTGAGAAGACTGACAAAAATGGAAGGATTGACCTTAAAACGTTATCTACTTCTCCTGCCTTCCTCTTCTTCCTCCTCCCTTCCTCTTCCTCCCTTCATCTTCCTCCTCCCCTCCTCTTCATACACCCTCCTCCTCCTTCTCCTCCTCCTCCTCCTCTTCTTTCTCCTCCTCCTCTCCCTCCTCCTCCTCCTTCTCTCCTTCCTCCTCCTCTTCCTCCTCCTCTTCCTCTATCGTTCTGAGACATCACATGTTAGTGGGGGGACAGTCTGCCACTCAACATTTGACAGGGAGATTGATGGGCTTGGGTTTGGGCCTGAACTCACACTAAAAGCTATTGAAAGTGACCCTCAGACGATCCCTGTCAGGCCGGGCCGGGTTAGAATTTTCAAGTAGGAGTCGAGAAAGAAACCCAATCTAATACAGAGAAAATTACAGAAAATCTGATGATAATACTAAAAGCTAGGAAATACTGACAGAGAACAGAGGAAGAGAATAAAGAGAGGTCTCAGACTGTCGCTGTCAGTCATAGAACAGTACAGAGAGAGAGAGATACAGAGAGAGTGACACAGAGAGTGATACAGAGAGAGAGGGGGGGCAGAGAAAGAGGGGTGAGGCAGGACATGGTTGTGACGGGCGGAGGAAGCCAACCTGGCGTTGGTGCATCACTAGCAGTCGGTGGGTGAGCCGAACATTAGGGGAGGCTATAGTTGGGAGTCGCGCGAATGCACAAACATTTTCCTTTTTAATTTGTTTGCTTGCGCACGCTGCATGCACCTGCAAACGGTGCTGTCCATGGTTCTGAATTAATACAATACACACACCCACTAGGCTACTACACACCACAAATTTAATATATAGTGCAAATTAAGTGTTCAAATTAAGGCATCCAATAATTAACCATTGTCTTACCTTAATGCAGCAAAATGCGACGTTTTGTCTTGGCATCAATGATCTTTTCTGTGAGATCACTTTCAATGTGAAGCAGACTCAGAGTTGACTGTCTCTCCTGGCGCATTGTTGTTCTTAGCCAGTTTCGGATGCGTCTCATTGCTGAGAAAGACCGTTCACAAGTTGCGGTGCCGACCGGCAATGAAGGAAACGTTTTAGGCCTACCCTAGCCTTCATTACCCGCCACCGATGCACGTCACCACACAACAGCTGGTGCTGGTGGTCCTGGGAGATTCCCCAGTCATTCCACGGATCTGCCTGCAGCTTCGCCACACTTGCCGGGGCTCAGTCTCCGTCTCCCCTGCTATGAATGATAAGTACTGAAGGAGACGGTGTGACTTGATCAAATGGTACATCATGATAGCAAGGCTCCCCTGCTGTAAGCCACATCCAGCCTCCAGGCTCCAGGCTCCCCTGCTGTAAGCCACATCCAGGCTCCCCTGCTGTAAGGCACATCCAGCCTCAGGGCTCCCCTGCTGTAAGGCACATCCAGGCTCCCCTGCTGTAAGGCACATCCAGCCTCCAGGCTCCCCTGCTGTAAGCCACATCCAGGCTCCAGGCTCCCCTGCTGTAAGGCACATCCAGCCTCCAGGCTCCCCTGCTGTAAGGCACATCCAGGCTCCCCTGCTGTAAGGCACATCCAGCCTCCAGGCTCCCCTGCTGTAAGCCACATCCAGGCTCCAGGCTCCCCTGCTGTAAGCCACATCCAGCCTCCAGGCTCCCCTGCTGTAAGCCGCATCCAGGCTCCAGGCTCCCCTGCTGTAAGGCACATCCAGCCTCCAGGCTCTGGGCTTCACAAACAAACCCTTTGACTATCAAAGGGGCATTCAGTAGCAACACTGCATCGGCTTGATACTCCATCCGGGGGCAGTCTGCAAAGAGTAGAGCCTCAAACCAGCAGTTGGATGCAGCAGAGAGGGAAGAAGAGAGAGAGAGAGAGAGAGAGGATAGGTGTGAGTGTCCTGTAGTAGCAGTCGGTGGGTGACTCAGCCTCTCAGCTTGTTTTTGTACAATTGAAGTATTGAAGTCCTTAATCACTGACACACACACACACATACATACACACACACACACACACACACACACACACACATATGCACGTGTATGCACACACCATTATTCAGAGGTACAGGCTTGTGTTGGAGGAGAGCAAGTCTCTGAGGGGGAAACTAAAGTGATGTTTTCACTCACCCCTCCTCTTGTCCTGTCATCCCCCTCTTCCTCTCATTGTCTCTGTTGTATTACACTTCATTAAACACACCAATTTATATGGGCTTACAGAAGATGGGTTGTGTGTGTGTGTGTGTGTGTGTGTGTGTGTGTGTGTGTGTGTGTGTGTGTGTGTGTGTGTGTGTGTGTGTGTGTGTGTGTGTGTGTGTGTGTGTGTGTGTGTGTGTGTGTGTGTGTGTGTGTGTGTGTGTGTGTGTGTGTGTGTGTGTGTGTGTGTGTGTGTGTGTTGGGGGGGGGGTATAGTTCCCTCTCTGAACAGATGTTCCTTTTAAGGTCAGTGGGTTCAAATGTAGTTAAGCAGCCTCCATGGTGTAGAAGGGCTGTTACTACAACATGTTGTGTGGTTCATTTAATTTACCAGAATCATTCCTCCTTGGGATGTGTGTGAGAGAGAGAGAGATAGAGAGAGAGAGAGAGAGAGAGAGAGAGAGAGAGAGAGAGAGAGAGAGAGAGAGAGAGAGAGAGAGAGAGAGAGAGAGAGAGAGAGAGAGAGAGAGAGAACAATGACTCATTTCCTTATCCATTTTATCATTCCAGGAATTGGAGCCTGACTCTTTTCACTAATGTCATGTAGCGATTGCCTCCCCTGCATATCTCTGCGTCACCCTCAAAAGTTTATAGTCTCTATCTTATCCTTGCATACTATGGTCATAAACCCTCTTTGATTGTGATTGAACCAAAGAGGGTAGACACGTAGCTAATAACAATGAGTTACCATTAACTAATTGCTACCTTAACACATTGAGAGCCACGCCCCTATGCCCAGATAAGCCCTTCCGTGCCAGCGCTTTAGTCAATGGGAGGTCGGGGATATTTGCGAACGCTTAAACTATATCTTAAATTATGGCTATCGGTCTAAAACACCCCTCGCTTATCAATGACTTGCTTGCAGTCAACATGTACGAAACGGATTGTTTTTTCATTGTTACATTTCCGTTTTATACCTTTTTGAATATGAGTATAGTTTCGGAGAGTTCTAGTAATTTCAGAGAAATTCCGCGATAATAGCCTTTAGTGAATACACAAAACACGTTGTAATTTTTCGGCTGATTTATGAATCGTTTTCAAATAAATGCTAGATTATCGATAGTATATGTGTACTTATGCACGCTAGAGAAGCGGCTGAAAAATCGATTATCTATGCCGTGCTTAGCGTTAACGTTACGCACGCGCACGCGCACACACACACACACACACACACACACACACACACACACACACACACCACGTTTTGATCACTGTGAAAAAAACATCCGATTAACCAAAACTGGTAACATAGAGTCCTACCTCACATCAGATGTTCTGCAAAAAGATTAATCCAATTCCTGATCGCCATTCCAAATATCAAACGCGTTTATTGATCCAACATTACTCCGAAACAGATAATCGCCGCTTCTTCCAGTCCCTTCAGTCAATGCAATAGTATCCAGATGCATGCCCCAGAAGTAAAACCTGGACCGGAGTTATTTTTTCGATGCACTTTTTCAGCCAATCCAATCCAATGATGTGCAATACCATCCGGGAGACGATAGGCGGCGGTATTTGCCCTTCCCAATGATAACGTCAGGCTGGATGGATGAAAAATGTATGGATATTGCTAATAAAATAAATAACGAGAAAAAAACGAGAACTCGTCATTGGCACTCAACGCATGGCGAGTTAAGACGACTAATCTCGTCGTTGATATTCAAAGTGTTAATAGCCCATCTGCAAATATTAATATCTAAAAATTAAAAGCTATGGCTACATATTTATTTATATATAAAAGGTTTACTGCATGTTCATGCATGTGTACATGTATGTCCTTACTTGTGATTGATGTGAAGTCGAGGATCTTGGCGCTCACCCCCTCAGTTAGTTAAGTATTGGAATAAGCTTCACTACCACAGCTTTGCTGTCTACCTTCAGAAACTCCTGAACTCATAGCGCGAAGGGTAGTAATGTTGCTCACACAGGGTCCTCCTAATCACCACAAAGTACTAGAAAATACCGCAAAGTACCCCAAAATACTCCAAAGTATACCCCCAAAATACCCCAAAATACCCCGAAGTACCCCAAAGTACCCCAAAATACTCCAAAGTATACCCCAAAGTACCCCAAGTGTCCTTGGGCAAGACACTGAACCCCAAATTGCTCCCAATTGAGTCTGGCTGCCATTGCTCTGTGAGTTGGTGAAGGAGAGGCAATTATAAAGCTCTTTGTGCATGTAGGAAAGCGCTATATACGTGCAGTCATGTATAGCCTACTGTTGTCTCTTTTCTTCTGTCATTACCGGAATTTGTTCAAAAATGTTATACTGTTCTGTTATTATTGTTGTTTTGTATACTGTTTGTTACAGATGTTATTACATTTGGAGATTATAATATATTAAAATAAACATTTGTTTTGAAAATATGTGGTACGTTGGGAATGGGAAATGGACTGCACATACAGTATATAGCGCTTTCCTACATGCACAAAGAGCTTTATAATTGCCTCTACTTCACCAATTCACACATGCACTCACATAGCAATGGCAGCCAGACTCATTACCAGTATTGTGTGGTACATTGAGGTATACTTTGGGGAACTTTGAGGTTCTTTGGGGGTATTTTGGGGCACTTTGTGGTATTTTAGGGCATACTTTGGGGTATACTTTGGCGTATTTTGGGGTACTTTGGGGGTATTTTGGGGTATACTTTGGGGTACTTTGAGGAATTTTGGGGTATTTTGGGGTATACTTTGGCGTACTTTGGGGTATTTTGGGGTATACCTTGGGGTATTTTGGGGTACTTTGGGGTACTTTTGGGGTATTTTGGGGTACTTTGGGGTACTTTGGGGTATCTTCTGGTACTTTGTGGTGATTATAGGACCCCTCACAATTGCCTGGGCTTTGGTGCGAGTGCATGTAAAACGCTCATTGTAGAATATTTGACCTGTGGTCCTCTGGTTTGTGTTTCACGAGATGGTAGGCAAAGGTCCCCGTTTTAGCCTCCTGAAGATCTTTAGAGAAGAGACGCAAGCACATGCCCAAAGCATCATAGCAACAGCCTGACAATGATTGACGCACATACAGACAAATCAATGTTGAATTCAGACGTGTAGTACATTGTTCATATTCTTCTATTGGTTAAAACAGCAAAAGCTTTGACAACAACATTGATTGACATACATACAAACAAATCAGTGTTGAAATCAGAAGTGTGGTACATTGTTGATGTTTGATGTTTTTCTATCAGTAAAAAATAGGGATTTTTTTTGTATTGTTATTTGCACTTACAAACATACATGCTGGAATAAAATAAGTAAAAGAAGAACAGTTAAAGAGAGAGACATCTGTAGAAAGACCAGCATAGACCAGCATAATTTTAATGCTGGTCTATGCTGGTTAATGCTGGTGTGATGCTGGTTTAGCTGGTGGACCAACACGGTCCTCCAGGTGGTCTTTTCTGGTATAACTAGCATGCATTATACGGCCATGCTCGGTGACAACTATGCTGGTCTATGCTGTTCTTTTTTCTTTTTTTGCAGGGATAGTCGGTGTAATGTAGGTTTTATTTTCAGATATTCATATATATATATATATATATATATATATATATATATATATATATATATATATATATATATATATATATATATATATATATATATATATATATATATATATATATATATATACATATTATTCAGATGGGCCATTGAGTTAACAATTACAGTAGCTAATGGTAGCTCATTGTTATTAGCTAAGTGTCTATGACCGTAGTACGCATGTGTTAAAAGCATCCCGACAGGTGCTCGGTCTTCATCGGACTCCAAGGCATACTGGGTACACGGGCCCCATGGGGGCATTTAGTCTCCCTCTCTTATGACAAGGTGGCTGTGAGAATACAGTAGATTCCATTTAAGCTGAAGTGGTGATTCATTCACACTACTCAGTATTATTAGTTAACTTAATGTACGACATAGTTTCACTCCAGCCAAGCCATTTCCCCATGCTCCAGTTCAGTGCTATAGTAGCGCAGGAGAAAAGGTCTGGCTGATTCAAGCTGTTTGTCATGTGAGAATAAAGATGTGTGTGTGTGTGTGTGTGTGTGTGTGTGTGTGTGTGTGTGTGTGTGTGTGTGTGTGTGTGTGTGTGTGTGTGTGTGTGTGTGTGTGTGTGTGTGTGTGTGTGTGTGTGTGTGTGTGTGTGTGTGTGTGTGTGTGTGTGTGTGTGTGTGTGTGTGTGTGTGTGTGTGTGTGTGTGTGTGTGTGTGTGTGTGTGTGTGTGTGTGTGTGTGTGTGTGTGTGTGTGTGTGTGTGTGTGTGTGTGTGTGTGTGTGTGTGTGTGTGTGTGTGTGTGTGTGTGTGTGTGTGTGTGTGTGTGTGTGTGTGTGTGTGTGTGTGTGTGTGTGTGTGTGTGTGTGTGTGTGTGTGTGTGTGTGTGTGTGTGTGTGTGTGTGTGTGTGTGTGTGTGTGTGTGTGTGTGTGTGTGTGTGTGTCTAGGGTAGCATTTAAATCAAGCCTGTTTGCTGTTGCTCCCATATGGGACAAAGAGAGCTATTGGGTGATAGGATGGAGTGATCTTCTCACTCTGCAGATTAGCCCACCTCTTTTAGATTCCTTATATGTGGTGTTCAGGCTCGACACGGACCAAAACAAACAATTCCAATGTCCACACAAGCACAATTTCAATAAATAAGAATATTTATTGATCAACAGTACAGGTCCGATGGGCAATAGAGTAGTCAAATTACAGTCCAGGGTCAAAACACGTTCCAGGCTCTCGTACAAAAAGGGAATGTTCAATACTCAGGGTTTGTCATCCGGTCCAGGGTCAGTTTCACAAGGGGGTATCTCAGCCAGTCCAGGGTCCAGTAACACGAACACCTTCTCACTCTAACCTCTCCTTCAAACTACCTCTCACCTCACAAACTCAGTATCTCACACTCTCTCCATGAACTCTGCTCCTTCCTCACCTCACCTCCCTCCCACTCAACTCTTCTCTGTCTCTCCTAGGGCTTGTGTGTCGTGTGTGTGTGTGTGTGTGTGTGTGTGTGTGTGTGTGTGTGTGTGTGTGTGTGTGTGTGCGTGTGTGCGTGCGCGTGTGTGTGCATGGGGGATGTGGGTGATCACGTGGTGCACAGGTGTATTCCATCAGTCCTAATTAACTCCTCAATTAACTCTCCTCTGCCTGTGACAATTAGGGCTGCAGCGATTAGTCGACATAATCGACGACGTCGATCATAAAAACTTGTCGACGCAGACTTTTTGCGTCGATTATTATTTTTAATTTTTTTTATTATTATATTTTTTTTGCAATACCTATCTTTGTGAAAGTGGCTTCTCAGCTCTGGTCCAGCTGAAGACTTCTTAGCTTAACATAACAGACCGACAGTAAGTTTGGGGGAACTAATGGGATAACTGGGGTTGCAACAAAAGTGCAACTAGGGCTAAAAACACAATGAAATAAAAAAAAATAATAAAATAATAATAATAATAATAATAATAATAATAATAATAATAAATAATATATCCTTCTTAGCAGACTTCTTAGCTTAACATCCCAGGGAACTAATGGGATAACTGGGGATGTTGTTTGCTCCTGACAAGAGTCTCAAAGTCTGGGGTGATGGTAGACAAAGCAACTCTGAGGTCATGCTCAATGTGTCCAATCTGTTCCTCTGCTTTGTCTTCAGCTGGACCAGAGATGAGAAGCCACTTTCACAAAGATGGGTAGTGCAAAAATGTGGGATGTGGCTGCCCTTTGTAGAATTCTTCTTTCAGCTACCTATGCCTGCGACGTTAAAATGATTTTCGAACTGCATCCTCTTGGCAGTGAGCATTGTTTAAAAGGAACACTCCGACATTTTGGGAAATACTCTTATTTGCCACCATCCCCAGAGTAAGACAGGAATATATATATATATATCAGTTTCATCTCTGAGTGTCCAGTAGCCCCAGAGAAAGGTCCAGGTGCATGCTACAGTAGCTAGCTTAGCACACAGACTAGTAGTCAATCAAAAGTGAAGAAATGCTAATTCCAACAACTCCAAAACTGATGCACAGAGATTCAATTCATATCAATCTTCTCATCTGACTCTGGGAAAGATAGCATAAAACTGTATTTCCCAAAATGTTGGAGTGTTCCTTTAAAATTACATATTCTTTAAACATACTGAACTATGTTGTCCCTTCCAGGCCTGGAGGCTGTGCTGTCCAGGGCTCCAGGTATAATTCCTCCAATTCCTTCCCTGACGAGATGCTGAACTTCGTGAAGACTCATCCTCTGATGGACGAAGCTGTTCCTTCTCTGGGCCAAAGACCCTGGATAGTCAGGACCATGGTCAGGTGAGGCTGCACACACACACACACACACACACACACACACACACACACACACACACACACACACACACACACACACACACACACACACACACACACACACACACACACACCACATATGCACGCACGAACACACACACACACACACACACACACACACACACACACACACACACACACAGTTGATGTTGAATGACTAGGAAGCAGACAGCTGGAGATCATCTCTCTATCTTTCTCCCTCCCTCTCCCTCTATCTCCCTCTTTATCTCCCCCTATCTCTCTCCCTCTCTCTCTCCCTCTCTCTCTCTCTCTCTCTCTCTCTCTGTACTTCTGTATGACAACTATTAAAGAAACTTGAGAAAACTCAATTCAATTTCAATTCAATTCAAAGGGGCTTTATTGACATGGGAAACATACGTTTACATTACAGTGTTAAAACAAACAAAACCAAGCAAAACAGTCAAACAGAGAAATAAGAAGAAATCAGTACAGTACAGAAGGAATTTTTACGTTGGATGTCCTTTTCTTGTCACAGCAGCTCACAAATATAGCTGCTGTGTTTGCACATTGTTGTATTTCTCCCAGTATGTATGGGAGTTTTGAGTTATTTGCCATGTTTTCAAAGTCTCTTTGGGTGTTTGCAATTTGTGGGAAGTATATGTCTCTGATGTCTTGGTATAGTGGGCAGGTTGTTAAGAAGTGTAGCTCGGTTTCCACCTCTTCTTGTGTGCAGTAGGTGCACAGTCTGTCTTCTATTGGGAGCCAGGTCTGCCTATGGCGGCCTTTCTCCATGGCAAGGGTCTTCTTAGTTTTGGATCAGTCACAGTGCTCAGGTATTCTGCCACTGTGTATTCTTTGTTTAGGGCCAAATAGCATTCCAATTTGCTCTGGTTTTGGGTTGATTCTTTCCAATGTGTCAGATCGTTTTCTGTTTTCTTTTTGTTTTCTTATAATTTGGTTTAGTCCAAAGTGTGGTTTTTGTCTGGTGGCTCTGCTTGTGTTTGTGAGCAGAGTCCCAGGACGAACTGGCTGAGCGGGCATCTCTATAGGGTCTCTCTGTAGGTGAGGGCTTTGTTATGGAGTCTGTCTGGGTCACTTTCTTTAGGTGATTATAGAATTAAAATGCTCTTTTTTGGATGATCTTGATTAATTAGTTGGTACTGTATCTTCCTAGTTCTGCTCTGCATGCATTATTTGGTGTTTTCGTTGGGTGCGGAGAATGGATTTGCAAAATTCTGCATGCAGAGTCTCAATTTGGTGTTGTCCCATTTTATGAGTCTTGGTTTGCAAGTGGGCCCCAGACCTCGCAATCATACAGGGAAATGGGTTCTATGACAGAGTCTTAATACTCCCCTCAAAACACTCCAGCCAAACGCTCCATGTCAAAGGCACACACCGCCGTACCTGAATTCTGAGAGAGAGAGAGAGAGAGAGAGAGAGAGAGAGAGAGAGAGAGAGAGAGAGAGAGAGAGAGAGAGAGAGAGAGAGAGAGAGAGAGAGAGAGAAGAGAGAGAGAGTCAGTGCTGCAGGCCTTGCCTTTTGAAGACAGAGCTACAGAAGGAATGAGTAAAGTCTAAAAGAAAGTGTAAGGGATAAGGTAGATCATAGTAGAACAGATAAAAAATGGCATAGGATGAAGTGAGGAATGAATGAATGTAGATACAGTATAATGGGGCTGAGCTAGACAGACAGACAGAGCAGCTGTCAAATTAATTTGGACTGTTAATATTTTGGCACTGAATGCTTGAATACAAATGAAATGTGTGGCCGAGAGGGAAAGAAAGACAGGATAAGATAGAGACTATAAACTTTTGAGGGTGACGCAGAGATATGCAGGGAGGCAATCGCTACATGACATTAGTGAAAAGAGCCAGGCTCCAATTCCTGGAATGATAAAATGGATAAGGAAATGAGTCATTGTTCTCTCTCTCTCTCTCTCTCTCTCTCTCTCTCTCTCTCTCTCTCTCTCTCTCTTCTCTCTCTCTCTCTCTCTCTCTCTCTCTCTCTCTCTATTCTCTCTCTCCCTCTCTATCCGTCTCTCTCCCTCTCGCTCTCCCTCCTCTCTCTCCCCTCTCTCTCCCCCTCTATCTCTCTCGATCTCTCTCCCTCTCTCTCTCTCTCTCTCTCTCTCTCTCTCTCTCTCCTCTCCTCTCTCTCTCTCTCTCTCTCTCTCTCTCTCTCTCGATCTCTCTCTCTCTCTTTCTCTCTCTATCTCTGTCTCTCTCTATATATATATTAAGGCTGTCAAAGTTAACGTGGTATTAACACGTTATCGCCCGATTCTATTAACGCCACTATTTCTTTTAACTCACGATTAACTTTAAGAAAAGAAAAAAAAAATCTTTTACTTTTTAATTTTTTTTTTACTAGACTTCACTCAGGTTGTATTATTGATGCTCTCATTGATACTATGTTTGTTTCTGAAGTGTGTGTGTGTGTGTGTGTGTGAGATATAGAGAGTGAGGAAGGGGCAAGAGAGAAAGAGAGCTGGGAGAGTGTGTGAGAGAGAGAGGGGGTGTGTGATTAATCAGCCTTGTGTGGGTGAATGTACAAGTTCCTAACGTTTTCTTTCCCCTATTATTTCATGCACACTTTATCATTGTTTTAAATTATTATTTTCTTTTAAGTTATTTTGTGCATCACTCTGTTTTGAATTTGATGCAAATTTGCAATGCATGAGGGTCATCCTTTTGTGTTAAATGGCTGCATAAAGCAAGCATTTGTTGACTCGCATGTTGATAAGAGTATTAAAACTTGGAACTTGAAAAATATCCGTTTAAGTAGAAAAAATAAAAATGCGATTATTTTGCGATTAATCGCGAATTAACTATGGACAATCATGCTATTAATCGAGTTAAATATTTTAATCGATTGACAGCACTAATATATATATATCTCTATATATATATCCTCTCTCTCTCTCCCCCCTCTCCTCTCTCTCTCTCTCTCTCTCTCTCTCTCTCTCTCTCTCTCTCTCTCTCTCTCTCTCTCTCTCTCTCTCTCTCTCTCTCTCTCTCTCTCTCTCTCTCTCTCTCTCTCTCTTCCCCCCTGGCTAGCAGCCACTGACGAGGAGATTACAGCAGGGACTGGATGTATGTGGAATATTAAATCTATTCTAGTGTGTTGACTCACACACACAGTAGTGTGTGTACAGTAGTTCAGCAGCATCCCTCTAATTGTTCCAAGACAAGCCAATTTATTTGAGTGATATTATTAATGACAGATAGTCTGGCTTAATTAGTTTGTTATGGAAATTGTATGAATATGTTGGGTTGGTGGAATTAATTTAGTTTAGCTGAGATTGAGGAGAGAATGAGATATGAATATAGTCCACCAGTCTAAAACAATCACCAGTAGGCTACTGTAATATGAAATAAAAAGCTGAGTGAGTAATTAATCCAATCACTGAAGTCACTGAATTGTAAGATGGAATGAACAGAATGATTGACCGAGAGAGTGAGTGAGCGAGTGAGTGAGTGAGTGAGTGAGTGAGTGAGTGAGTGAGTGAGTGAGTGAGTGAGTGAGTGAGTGAGTGAGTGAGTGAGTGAGTGAGTGAGTGAGTGAGTGAGTGAGTGAGTGAGTGAACGAACAAATGAATGAATGAATGACACAGTATCTGAACAGCTTGGTTATTATTTTCCTCATTACATCACATTACTTCATTGGAATTAACTGTTGAGCTGTGAATTCTGGAACACACAAGATCAATATTTACAATATGTATCTGTTTACAGTCCTCCTCTAGGCACTACTTGAACTAAATTGCAGTTGACATTGAGGCAGAGCCCTAAATAAACTCTACAGCACTGTTGGTTTTGCTTAGCAAGCTGGACATCCTTCTTGTATGGCTAAGCTGTGTGTCAGTCTAGCAAGGTGAAAGGTAGGTGCTTCAATAAGCTCTGAAACTTGACTCAAATGGTCAAATTACCAAGCAAATAGCGGGACAGAGAACATCTATGTGATAGAGGCCTTGCACAGAATGTTTGTGTAGTTCTCTTTCTTCTATCATGCCTGCCTGTAAGTTACCATTGGGAATAATTTTCAAAAGAAAATGCCACATTTCTGTGCAGTGGTAGAGTAGGTAAAACACCTGAAAAACATTATGATACTGTTCCACTGTGACTTGTTGACAAGACTTTGTTTTGCACATACAGTAGCAACCATTGTCTCTCCCATTGCCATGTCAAACAGTTGTTATGCTACAGACAGCTATGTTGGAAGACAGATAACTACACAAACATTCCATGCAGGCCTCTATTGGTCACTTAAATCAGAATGTGGAAGATGGGTGCAAACCCAGTACACCTACTTCTCTGCTTGGTGGTGTGTAACATTCTGTCTCCTCTACACGTTTAGACATGTTCCAATCAGAATGCAACTCACTAGACCCCTTCCATTGGCTACACATAAAATAACACTTCAGACTCACAATCTTAACACTTTCAAAAGTCTTTGTTTGGGCCAGGCCACAGTTTGTTAGCTACATTCAAATGTATGGTAAATGTAGTCCATTGAAGCAATATTTTCAGTAGGCCTACATGAAATCTTTGTTCTCCATTTTGTTGTAATATTACATATGTACATGTATCTATATATCAAGTGCCTAAGTCTATTAAAACGTTATTCCTACTATGAAAATGGAGCTCTCCTCTTACCAACGTTGGCTAGAACCGACAGACCAACCAACCAACCAATGCAACAGCCGGGAGGCTAGTGCTAGCTAACTAACTTAGCTATTGAATACATAACATCAACAGCCTGGAGGCTAGTGCTAGCTAGCTAACTTAGCTATTGAATACATAACATCACCAGCTGGAATTGTGCCATCTTTATCTATAATTATCAGCACTACAGCTATAGTATGTTAGTTCCAAGGGAGCTCGCTAGAAGCTGTAAGTCCTACACCAATGTGAGCAATCAAAACAGCCTGTCACATTATGTGCCGTCACACACACACACACACACACACACACACACACACACACACACACACACACACACACACACACACACACACACACACACACACACACACACACACACACACACACACACACACACACACACACACACACACACACACACACACACACACACACACACACACACTACAGCCTGCTACAGCACACTACCAACAGCATTACAATTATTCTGTCACTCTCCATAAGTGAGGGTCATATCACTTATTATACAACTCTTACCTGTCCAAAGCAAAGACATTAATTCCACTCTGCGTGCAACCAAAGTCCTCTGTAAACAGCTATAACTTATAACTAAGTCTTGTTTTGTCCCATTGACCCTTGTTAAGAGAAAAGCAGATGAAGACAAACACAGTAAATGTCCTAACCCAACCCCCTCCAATGTACAGTAAATTACCTAGTATGGTTTTGTCAATATTCCAATGTACAGTTTTGCTTGTTTGTACAGTGTCCCCCCCCCCCCTAACCCCCTCCAATGTACAGTAAATTACCTAGTATGGTTGTCAATATTCCAATGTACAGTTTTGCTTGTACAGTTATACAATTAATCAATCAATCAATCAGTTGCTGTTTGCTCTCGGCAGGGTCGCCTGATTGCTTTTACCAACGTGTTCGTGTTTTCGCGTCTCTGATTGGCCAGGTCATGTGACATGTACGCCCAATCGTGGGACCGCAAGTTTCTACACTGGTTAAGCTTAGGCGCTCTTTCGAAGTTGGTTAAGGTTAGAGTTTGTCTTAGAGCATGGCGATAGAACGCCTGCCCTGATTCCAAACTCTAACCTTAACCAACTGCGAAACCAGTGATAAACTAGGAGTTAGGTAGTTTGCAGGCTGTTCGACCCGGAAATAGGAAATGTCCCACGATTGGCGCAGATGTCACATGACCAATGTGTCCTGTTGCTCAGCTTGTAGCAACAGCCTCTCACTTTATTTATTTATTTTATTTAACATTTATTTAACCAGTCAGGTCAATTAAGAACAAATTCTTATTTACAATGGCAGTCTAGCGAGAGGACAAAAGGGCCTCTCGAAAGGTAACAGGAAAAATGGGACAGAAAATAAATAAGTAGATACAATAAAATAAAATAGAAGAAATATATTATTATAGGGCGGCTACGTGGTGCAGTGGGCAAGGCGCTCACCACGAATACTGGAGACTGAGCTTGAACAGGTTCGCCTCCCTGTTCGAGCCCAGCGCTCCACATTGCTTTCAGTTTAGCTGGTCGTCCGCACTAATACACATTGGCAGTATTAGGGGGAGGGAAACTGATGGGTGGGGATCGGGCGTTGTGGACAGCGACTCCTACAGGTCGGTTGGTGCGCCTGCGCAGTAGAATCAGGAAGCGACGGGGGCGGGGCCCCTCCAAAGCCCAGACCCCTGACGCTGAAAGATCGAGCCGTGGAGGTGGAAAGATGCGACTGCTGTTACCTCGAGTATCGGAGGGGACTCATGCTATGTATAACTTAGTCCACATTGCAGCCGGCTTGTGGGAGGCATGAAACAGCGTTCAAAGACAGGGGAGGGTTGAATTGGACGATACGAAAAATTGGGATGGGAGAAAAATAGAAAAATGGGAGAAAAAGTGGATAAAAAAAATATATATATATATTATTATAATAAAAATAAATAAATAGAACAAAAATAACAATCCAGATGAGACTATTGGACACAGACGCTGCATACATCTGTTGGATTCTGATAAATCAGCCAGTATCACGTCTTCGTCTGTTTGGCTTGTGTTCTCATCTCCATCCACTGACCTCTGCCTAGCTGTTATCAGTTTGTTTATGTGCCGATGGCGACCTCGGCATGCCCTGAGCTCTCAGTCTGCTGCTGCAACCCCCTCTGCCCAGTTTGACTAGAGATAGACACACACATGCAAACCCTGATGCAAACCCTGATGATAATGGTATTACCCTCTTAAAGCTTGTCTCTATATATCAGTTATAAACCAAATATACATTGAAAAAACACTGATTTCTTTCACATCACAGACGATACATACACAGAGGTAATGGAAATCATTAAAACACACACCAAACAAACAACCAAATAAAATGACATGATATTTAAGACATGAAGCATAACAGACAATTTACATGTCAGTTAAAAGACTGGGTGACACTCGCAGGTGTAAACAACTCTGCGATAGTCCTTAAAAGTAGTGAGGGGGATCAATTTGTCCATTTGTCCATTCGCACCTTGTTCCAACTGCAGCAGCAAATTGGAAAGAGGATTGGCCAAAGGAAGTGTTAACCCAGGAAACATCTAGCGGGATATGGTGAGCAGCTCTGGTGTTATAGGAAGTAGATCTAATTTCTTATATTCGTATATTCTCAAATAAATACGGCTGAATATCCGTGTTAGCCAAAACACTGTAAAATGTATCCTCATCCATAAAATCCTCTGCACTAATATTTTGGGATACCATTTTCACTGTGGAAAACAAAGCTAGAAAAAGGAAATGTTTTAGTAGCATCTAGACCACGCCCCCCTGGCTACGCAGAGGCGGAGACCAAATCCAGCATCTAGACCACGCCCCCCCTGACTACGCAGAGGCGGAGACCTAATCCAGCATCTAGACCACGCCCCCCTGGCTACGCAGCGGCGGAGACCCAATCCATCTGTAGTTGTTCCGGACAGCAGCTGTGTCACATGACTCGCCCGGTGGCCAGAAGAACAACACATTTTGCAGCTGCATGGCGGCTGCGCCCCCAGGACACAGAGAGCATTGGCAACAACTGCTGGTGTTTTTCCACCAACACTATAGGGATGTTCGATATTGGCTTTTTTACCAATATCCGATATACCGATATTGTCCAACTCTTAATTTCCGATACCGATATCAACCGATACCGATATATGCAGGGTCCCCCCTCCCCCTTTGACAATAAAAGTACGCATTGATGTGTTAATTTCACTGGATGCATTAAACAAGGCATTCTAAATGTAAACATTATCTGTGCATCTCCCCTTTTCTTCTCTCTCTCCCTCTGGTTCTCACTCTCCCTTTCTCTTTTTCCCTCTCTCTCTTTCCTTCTCTCTCCCTTATTTATTGTACTTTTCCTTGTATACTATTGCTACTGTAATTTAGCATTTCATTTACTTGTATGCATGTACATAACCTTGTTTTTGTTACAGCCTCCCACCCACCCCCCCCCCCCCTTCCCTCAAAAGGAATTAGCTTCTTTTTTTGTTTACCGATACCGATCATTTCCGATATTACATTTTAATGCCAATATCGGACATCTCGAATAACACACTATATATTCGGAAAGATTGAGATAAGTTAGAAAATCTTCTAAAAGTGGTCCTTTAACTCAGTAGCCTACTTACATCTCTCCCCCTGTGCAGGTACCAGCTGAATAAGATGGTGGTGGACCCAGAGGCGGGGCCATATAGGAACCGTACGGTCCTGTTCCTCGGCTCCAGCAGAGGAACCATCCTCAAGTTCCTCATCATGCCCAACGGGGACAACACTGTCACCAACACCAACGTGTTCCTGGAGGAACTGGAGGGATACAACCCCGATAAGTAAGCGGTTCATAAACAAAGATGGGTGGAGCAGCTAAGGGCACAGGGAAATAAAGAGAAAAGATGGTTGGTAGAATAGAATAAAAATACTTTATTCATCCCGAGGGAAATATTGCACTACAAATCGCTCACAGTAAACAGTAAACATTTAGGGAGACAAAACAAGTCACAAATGAAGAATAAAATAAGCCTAAGAATAAAAATACCCAGCTCCAGGATATACATTTCCTATGTTATGTTTATACATTCTAATATAAAATATACAGTAAAATATACAGAAGTCTACAGTAAGTGTAATATTGAACAGTGTTGTTTTAAAAGTTAAAGTCGAGGAAGATGGTACTGTAACTGTCACCCTGTGCTCAGTGATGCAGTGAGGCACAGTGATGCATTGTAAAGTCTGATGGCTGTCGGAATGAAGGTGAGAGCCTGACAGCGAAATACCTGCAGAAAGAGCAAAGAAAGAGAAAGGCATTCATGAGCGAAGAAAGAGAAAGGCACTCAAGAGTTTGAATCCTGAGTTTGAGGCATTCGAACTTGAGGAAGTTGGTGGCGTGATATCCCGAGGAGACCGAGAGATCCTCTAGACACACAGAGAACCTACAGAGAACCATGATAAACCACATTATCCTTAATCTTGCGCAAAAATTGCAGATCAGGAAATAAGGTCTCTTATCTCTTCAACTCTGAAGCAGAACCTTATTCAATTTCTGGATCGCAACGACTGATTGAAGGGAATGGGGCCATTATCATATTGGCAGTAGATAGCATATCTCATGAGGTAGACAACTTTCAGACAACTTTGGAGGTTTGAAACAGCATACAGTGCTGTAGTACAGTCAATGCCCTTTAAAAGCCTGTATTGCTGCTTATGGACTGTGTTTGTAATATAGCCAGAGCAATATATTGGTGATAATATCAGACAATATTGGCTCATAACCGGTATATTGGTATCTGCATTTATGTTATCGATATATCGGTATATCGGAAACCAAATGTATCAGCCTCTGAGGGAGTAGATTCTGCTACCAAATTAAGCTATTTTAAAGAAACACACCAAATACCAGTTTCCTCTCTGTGCGTTGAGTAGAAAGCTATCTGGCTGCACGTTAGCATAGCTTAGCACAATGAATGGAAGCGGACAGTGCCAGTTAGCCTAGGCATTGTCCAATTAACACCTCTCCCGAAAGCTAACCGGCACTGTCCGCAAGCTTACATTTGATGGGAGAAAAATTTCATGGGCATAGCCATTTTCAAAAGGGTCCCTTGACTTCTCACGTCAAAATATCTGAATGAAAATGGACTCAATGGAACCATACAAGCAGTGTTGGGAAAGTTCACTTTCTACATGAACTAGTTCAGTTCACAGTTCACAATTTTCTAAATGAACTAGTTCAGTTCATAGTTCATAATTCTATTTTTTTTCTTTCTTTTTTTATAGATTTTTCACGTACAGTTACTTACATTACAAAAACACACATTGGGACAAGGGGGGGGGGGGGGGGGGGGGGGTCCTCCAGTTCATCTCTATGCCATCATCCACACCATAAGCAAGCAAAAACAAAACAAAAAGAAAAACAAGCAAAAAGGAAAGCAAACCAAGACAGGCACTGTACAGTATTGCACTTGCCTCGAGCCCATTCACATGTAGACATACATATATTTATTTTTTCCTATCCTAGGTCTGTCCATACAATGGGGCACTGGGCCTTTAGAAGGATCCGAGAAATTTCAGCAGGAAAATAGTCTAATAGTGGGGCCCACACCTCCTGAAAGGAAGCGTTGTTGCCTCTATGCATTGCACAGTGTCTTTCATGGGGTAGCACACCGAAGATCTCTCTATACCACATTTGTAAAAATGGAGGCTTATCCTTAATCCAGTTTATCAGAATGCATTTCCGGGCTGAAAGTAGAAGTTTATCAAATAGTTTGAATTGTAAAGGGTGTCACCCCTCCTACCCAAAGTGAAACGTTTATTAACAGATTGCAGAATGGGTACAGTACAGTACAGCTCAATACATACAATTGTTAAGGGGATGCAGACCAGAGAAAGACTTTCGTCTTGTTTACATCAGGGTCCCCCATTTTCAATTCATCATAATATATGACTGAGCTGTACTGTACTGTACTCATTCTGCAATCTGTTAATAAAGTGTTCAATCAATCAAACCTGGATAAACACTTAGATTCCCAAAAGTAGTGATAGACTGTAGGTACCCAGGGCCCTGTTTCATGTACGTGGTTCAACTAAGTCGATCAAGATGTCCATTATCCAGCTTCAGTTAACCCGATGTTCGAAGCCGGGATTTTCCTGTTTCACAAAGGTGGATTCAGTCTCGTTAACTCAAGCCAGACTTGCGAGTCAGGCTAAATGCGCGCGGCCGTTTTAGGTGAAAAGCCAGCACGTATCGATGGCAGAGACCCTGATTCTCAACGGCATTGATTGATTAATTGATTTAAGACTTTATTGACAGATTGCAATACGGCTCAATCGCCTCGCCGACAAGTTAAATGCGTTATCTATAGGCTAATTCTAAGTCCCTCATTACCTCAATCAATCAGATTATATTTCTTTAAACTTGCCTGCTGGATTGAATAATCAAATGAGATCTTGCTAGCGAAAATAATTAGTTAACTGTTATACAGAATTACGATACGGCCCTCTTGCCCATTGATTGATGTATAGTCGATCTTTAACTTATCTCCAATGTGGTCTAACGGGTTGTTCTTTTGACTTTCACACGGACGACCGGGGTTCAAGACCCTAGTCGTCTCCTTTTTTTTGCAATATAGGAATAATTCAATTTGGTGCACGTTGAGAGCTATATAAAGAATGACATCCTCAATGCATGTAGATTTATAATATTTTAACTTAAAACCAGGCTACTTTGGCGTATAATCATTAATATTATATTCAAAAAAATCATATTGGAAACACCGGGATTTGAACCCAGGTCGCAAGGTTGGCAGGCTTGAGCACTACCGCTGGGCCACTGTGCCAGATGGGATAAATTCATTGTTTATACATTAATGAACGAGAGACCCGTGTTTAGAATATTCCTTATTTTGAATGAAGTTTTATTTCTTTATCCTCATTCATTCATGTGACGTCAACGGCTCATTCAATTTCTCAAATCCGTCAAACAGCGCATCTCATCAGACATCTTAATCCCAGTTACAATTAAAATAACCACATAATGTGTACATCGCACGAGCGAGCGCCACCGTCGCCACGGTATATATAACGTGCATTATTTAGGACAAAGTGAATTTAATATCAGCATTTTGGGTCTATTTTACATTTCAAAAGCCCCCTCTGGAAGAATGGAGCACAAAAACGTAATTCAGAATGGTATAATGCAGATCGTAGACTGTGGGAATAGTTTCAGGAAACAAGCTGTCACTTTCTTTGCGGGGGCGTGGCTCTGCGTGATCCGGCTAACTTGAACTTGAACTCTGCTTTCGACCAGGCTCAAACTTTTGGATCTGTTGGCATGGTGATCTGGAAAATCCACGTACATGAAACCGGAAAGTCCGGCTAACCCAGTTATCCAGCTAAAGTTATCCGGCTAACTCAGTTATCCAGGTACATGGAACGGGGCCCAGGTCTGTTTGACATTTCGAACATAAAGGAGATATTGAATTGCCCATTTTGTTAGTTCTTTTTTCAATACGTTGCTGCAAGCTATTATTTGTAAAAATTATTGAACCACAGACGGCAATCGGAATACTGGCATTTCCATAATGCTTTGCTGCCGCCCATTCAGTCCACACTAGTAGCTGCTGCAGCTTTCATCTGTTTTCAAAAACATGAGGACAAACTTTGCTTGAATTGTCTTTATTATGAAAACTAAAACAGGACGTTTGCATATTCTCAATGTTGCTGTCGACGTCGATGTACGGACTTGCTTCTTCAAACCGGGTGGACAAAGTTTACAGACAAACGTTAGATTGTTTCCGTCTGAGTCAGTACTGACTTTAACGTTAAACTCTTTTAAATGCTCATACGCCGACGTCTAGAGGTAGAGTCTGACTCTAAGCGAGTGCTGCTGCAGCTCTCGGCTTCTGCTCGCAGATTCAGCTGGTCCACTGTTGTTGTGAGGAGGAGTCTGATGATGTAGCAGGGGGTGACAGGCGCGTTGCCAGATCGGGTGGTTTTACGCATAATTTTGAAGCCTGTTTACAGTGTGTTTTAACTGGGTTTTCGGCTGAATTGCATATGAAATCTGGCACATCTTTGAACGCCGTTATAATAGAGTGCTGAGAATGAGTGCACTTTTGAACTCCGTTACACAGCGCTGAGAATGAACACGTTCTCAATTACGTTCATTTAGCGGATATACAGTACGTTCAGTTCACGTTCGCCCAAAATACGAACGTGTTCATGAACGATCGTTCATTGAACGCGTTCAGGTACATCACTGCATACAAGACTCGATTTAGCATACATTTGTGCATGCTGTACAAATAGGTTACTTTAGCCTTTCTATAGTATAGTTACTTTCTAAGTAATACACGCACGCATGTACAGACACATATATATATATATATTCATATTCACAGTACATTTTGTTCAACTGTAAAATATCCAACCTCCAGTATGTATCTTAGCTATTTGATAACACATTTTGACGTATCCTTGCTAAAAATGTGTGCAAATATCAGCCGATATATAATATTTCTTAACTCCCAAGTATCGGTATCAGCCTCAAAAATCCAGTATCGGTCAGGCTTTAGGCCCAGTCCACACGATCACAGGTATTTTTGACACAGTTTTTTTTTTTATTATTCAACAACAAAAAACTCTGTCCACACGACGTGGTTTAAACCCCGCACCGAGTGACGTATATACATGTAGTACAATGCCAAAGCAGTAGGTGGCGATGTAGTTCAAACATGAAGGCCATTTCAACCAATCAGAAGGGTTTAGAGTTACTGTAATACCGGAAACTGAACTGAAGTGTGGAACACAATATCCCTCCTTGCTCACAGCCAAACAATTCTACAGTTTGCAGCTATAACAACGTGCAATAAATAAAAAAGGATACATTCACTGTGTGTTCTGCCTCATTTGTTGATGAAACAAAACCAACATCAACACAATTTACCACCAAGAGCGGAGTTTAGTCTCACAAAAAGATCGCCGATTTTGTTAGCTTACGTGCTAACGTATAATAAAGTAGTAACGTTAATGCTAGTAGAATGAATGGATGAAAACGTTATTTAACAGATTGCAGAATGGGTAGAATACAATACGGCTCAATACAAACAATTGTTAAGGGGATGCAGACTGTTATAGTTTGGACTGGGTTCCTTATAACAATAACTTGACAACACATGAGCTTAGTTTAGCCGCAGCTTCAGGTTTACTCAGCGTCAGGTCAGGAATGCGACAACAGACATCATCAGTCGATCACAACACTCTTCAACACAGACGATACGTTTCGAACAAAAGTTTGTTACAATCATTTTCATATGACGCTACTTGAGACAGCTCTGCTCTAATCTCTCTACCCCTCGTTCGGTTGCTAACTTGCTATTGTTTGCAACAGTCTGCCGTAAACATGGGAAATAATTGCGACAGCTCTGCCGTAAACACTGGAAATAGCCTCGGTTACTATGCCCACACGCAACCACTGTAACCGGGATGCGCGCAAAACTTCACCCTGGACTCCGGTTTTCAAAGACCGCGGTTGCAGTGTTCCAAAAACCCGGTTGCGTGTGGTCGAACAGTGTAACTGCGCACATTAAATCACAGTTACATAACACCCCGCTTTCGTGTGGACAGGTCCTTAGTTAGCATTCAGCTTGCCGTGGTTGAGGGAGCAGCAGGAGTAGTGAGAGCCTTCTGCACATCAGTTGGTTATTATCTTTCACCAGGGCCCATTAGAAGCATTCAAAAGCAAGAGTTTCCTAAAGCTAAATCAAATAGATTGTGGATTGTGGCTTTAACCATGTCACATTTGCCTTGTTAGGAAATGCCCTGGGGCACAATCTAATTATGACAGAATCAAATCTACTGATTTAAAATAACTATGTTATGTTTTGTTGATATCTTGAAGATGAGTGCAACGTTCCCCATGTCCCCTCTCTGGTACAGAAGAAGCCACTCATCTGTCCCTCAACATCTTCTCTTCCACAAGTGACTCATTTAGGGGCAGTGATTGTGAGAGAAGGAGAGACAGTTGATGAGGGTACTCTGTCCTGACAAACAAAAAACTACCTGTAGGACTGCCGTCAAAAACAACCCGTAGGACTGCCCTGCCTCTTCATTTGGACCCACCGAAATATTGGTAACCAATATTTAACCAACGGCTGCTCCATGATGAGCAAGGTCTCCCCTACATTTTCAAAAGCCTAGAGAAAGCTTGTCTTAAGCTTGTCTTAAATCATCATCATGAGTTATGCATGTGCATGCCTTTGGAGAGCTATTTCAGAACAAACCCAAGACGTGTTCCCCGCCTCCCTTCTCCTCCTGGTATGACAAATACAAATTCTGGATATACTGAATAAAAACCTGCATCGCAATGCTTTTGTTCTCCAGACACACACCGTTCCTCCACTACTCCAAATCAATAAAAATTAAATTACTATAAGTATCTTTTGACGGCGGACATGGTGGTCATGTCAGGTTTAACGATCAGACACGAAAAACTATGTTATTGGAACCAGGGCAGTATCCGCTCTTCATTCCTCATGCAAAACAATCCATGAATTTCATAATTAAGCTATTTATAATTTTTATGTATCAATAATCCATTAGATGATTTACTTTAAAAACAAAATCTTGACCATGGGCCTATTTGACATTGTAGAAAATATGTCAGCTTTTTTTAAAGATTAGTTTCCTACGCTCATAAGTATGTCAGTTTAAAACTTTTCTGCTCTATAAAGCTCACAAATAATTGTGTCTATTATATTGGATTCGATTAAACTTTATTGGCGGAGAACAACAACATCATATGGTAGGGCTGAGCCCAAACGTTTGAACGTTCGAACTCTTGCATTCGAATTCTAAATCAACATTTGAATATTTTATTTTTAATAAAAAAAATATATATATATTTTTTTGTATGTGTCTATTCATTCTGTTTAAACCAATGGGGTTTTTCTTCACAGTTGCAGATAAAGATTAGGCTACACTAATATTATAGTATTAAAAAAAACTGATGAGTTATATTCATTAAAGAAAGTTGATAAAAAAAAAGACTAATTTAATCAGATTAATCACTTTATTCAAATTGAGGATTTAGTTTGAGGATTATAAAAGAATATATATATATATTGAATTATCTTTTTCCTCCTTCTTTTTTCCGTTTTTCTTCCATCCCAATGTTAGTCGTTATGTCAATTCCCAATCCCCTTCCTGGTCATTGCACACTCTACCCCCTACCGTCGGTCCAGGAGGGCGGAGACTATCACATGCTTCCTCCGACACAGCCCACCGCTCTTTCACCTGGCTGCGCGGACTCTCACTGGGAGTGTAACGTGTGGAAGGTCACACTACCTCTCTTAGATCCTTCCCTTGCTGTGCAGGCGCCCCGACCGAACTGTAGGAGTAGCTGTTTACAACGACCAGGACCCACCCTCGCCGGGTTTCCCACCCTCTAACACTGCCAATTGGGTTAGTATGGACGGTCGGCCAACCCGGAAGCACCACAGCTGGATTCAATCCCACTGTCTCTGTAGTGGTGGGCAGACGCTTAGTCCGCTGCGCCACCCGGCCGCCCCAGTTTGAGGATATTTATAAAGAAATATATATATATATTTAGAAAAAAAGAGATGACAAAAAATATGTAATAATGTATACTATTATTGTACTGTATGTTCCCATCTTGTATTGTACAAGAATTGTTGCAAAAAAAACAAAAACACATCCGGTATAAACCATGCCCACTTTCGGTCTTCTATACGAATACAGATGCATATACAGTATAGATACATCTCCGCACACCCCTAATACACACACACACACACACACACACACACACACACACACACACACACACACACACACACACACACACACACACACACACACACACACACACACACACACACACACACACACACACACACATATGACTAATACCTACTGATATTAATACCGTCTCCTATTTACTCCAGCTGTCTAGCTCTTCTAGCGCTTCCACTTTACCCTCTCTCTCTCTCTCTCTCTCTCTCTCTCTCTCTCTCTCTCTCTCTCTCTCTCTCTCTCTCTCTCTCTCTCTCTCTCTCTCTCTCTCTCTTTCTTTTGATGTAGGCTACTCTTTCTTTGTTTCTTCTTTGCTTGCTTACATTGTTTATCTCTTTCATTCTCTCTTGTGTTCTTTCTTTATTCTCTCACTCTGCCTCCTCTCCCCTCTCCTTTCCTCTCCCTGCATCCTTCCTTATCCCTATCCACAGTAATGTTGACTATGAAGTGTCATCTCTTGGTCTCAGCAGAAATGATCGATTATCCTTAATGACTGTGGACTGTTATTACCACAAGCCATCCCAATGCAGCTGATGCACGAGTGCGCATATGTGCATACAAATATATAAATCTGCTGCTCAGAGGCAGGTGTGTGAGCGATATGGTATATCGCTAAGTGCCTATTAGAGCTGATTCAAGCCTAGATGCTGTTTATGAAGGTCAGGCCCCAAACCCCCTCATACTTCCACAATAAATACAGTATACAGTGCTGCTGTCAGGTCAAAACATTTGCAATACAGTATGTTTTTGAGGAATTAAAGGACCAATCTGTGATTGGACCAAACATAAACAAAAAAAGAAAAATAGAAATGGAGACGGTATGTTTTCACTGACTAGTTTGATTGACTGAGGTCTTGATACCAGGAGGACTAACCCTAGACAACAGGTATGTATCGGTTATTAATGGTATTCTCTGTATTTTGTGTCTGTCAGATGTTTGTTGGTGATGTTTGTAAACGCTAGTGTGAAACAGACCAATATTCTATTTACAGTGGATTAAGAATCATCCTTTCTTTACATTCTACATGAGTTACTGAATGACTTCC
>NW_028173114.1:195537-200537 GCF_963971535.1 Notolepis coatsorum
AACAGCATTCTCACATAGTTCCCCTGCCTCTTGTCCAGATGTGATGCTGCTGTGTGCAGCACATGGGCTATGGCGTCCTCCGTGGACCTGTTGGGGCGATATGCAAATTGCAGAGGGTCCAGGTTGATGGGGAGGGAGGAACAGATGTAGCCCTTCACTAGCTTCTCAAAGCACTTCATGGCTATGGAGGTGAGGGCTACAGGGCGGTAGTCGTTGAGGCAAGCGGGCGTAGATTTTTTGGGTACAGGGATGATGGTGGACTTCTTCAGACAGGTGGGGATGACGGCCTGTTCCAAGGACAGGTTGAAGATGTCAGTGAATACCGGGGCCAGTTGGTCGGCACAGACTTTTAGGACGCGGCCGGGGATGCCGTCCGGTCCTGCTGCCTTCCTGATATCCACTTTTTTAAAGATCCGTCTCACCTCATGCTCTGTTACCCTGAACACTGAGTCTCCATCAGCAGACCCCCCCCCCCCCCATTGCCGTGGTTTGTAGGCTGGTGTTGTTATTCACAGCCTCAAACCTCGCATAGAAGGAGTTGAGATCATTTGCTAAGGAGATGTCACTGTTCAGTTTGAGGGGGGTTCCTTTGTAGTCTGTCATTGTTCTGAGGCCAACAAAGGGAACCGTGCTGTAAGCCCTTCCGGTGCTCTCAGAATGGGGCAGCCCACAGATATAATACATGATATAATTAACATAATAAACTTGTTGTCGTATACTTGTGTGCTTTGTTTTAGACCAAGGCTGTCTGATGTTTATCCTCTCCACAAAACATCCTCTGTTTTGTCTACAATATTCCACTAGGATCCGTTCACACTGGTCTGCCTCTACATGCAGTATCTCAGTCGGGTCTATTCTCCTCATAACACACCTGGCAGACCACCCAGGAAGAGTTGTGATATAATCATCTATCTGGTCTGCAAGTCCCCCACTCCTATCAGTGACTGCATCAGCCTCCAGGCAGCAACACCTGTGGCCCCACAATGCCACCTTGTCTCACTTTAACTACCTACATTGTCTCCCAGACTGCTGTTTGTGCCGCTATTGATTCAGGATGTCTGCTGTCGCTGTTAAACAATGCTACATTCTTTCACTTAGCCTGTTGTCCAGTGGTGGGTGTAAAACACTGTGTGTGTGTGTGTGTGTGTGTGTGTGTGTGTGTGTGTGTGTGTGTGTGTGTGTGTGTGTGTGTGTGTGTGTGTGTGTGTGTGTGTGTGTGTGTGTGTGTGTGTGTGTGTGTGTGTGTGTGTGTGTGTGTGTGTGTGTGTGTGTGTGTGTGTGTGTGTGTGTGTGTGTGTGTGTGTGTGTGTGTGTGTGTGTGTGCGTGCGTGCGTGCGTGCGTGCGTGCGTGCGTGCGTGCGTGCGTGCGTGCGTGCGTGCGTGCGTGCGTGCGTGCGTGCGTGCGTGCGTGCGTGCGTGCGTGCGTGCGTGCGTGCGTGCGTGCGTGCGTGCGTGCGTGCGTGCGTGCGTGCGTGCGTGCGTGCGTGCGTGCGTGTGTGTGTGCATGCGTATGTGTCTGCCTATGTGTTTGTGTGGTGTCCTTGTCCTCGGTCTGCTGTTAAACCCTGGCTGGCTGTTTGGCAGCTACACCTCGAGCCGTGAGCCCCCTCCCTCCCTCCCTCCCTCCCATCCAGTGAAATCAAATCTCTCCTTAGTCAGGCTGCTTATTGAATTAGGTGTTCAAACACACTTATAGTGCCAGCTGAGCAGACAACAAGAGTCTCAGGCCCACCCTCTTATGCTATTAAAGGCCCCAGTGTTGCGTCTGATTTGATTTACCAAGGGCGGTCAACTTAGCGATCGATTCTGCATCAGGTTGCTGTGTGGATTTCCACTTAGTTTGGAATCCCGCATCTTTTCTTTGCAAACCAAAGCCAAGAGAGATCACGTTAGACTCAGCAGGAACCACAAATACCCCCTCTGGCTTCGAATCCCAGCTAAACCTTCTCTCATGTGTTGCTTTTGCTCTTTAAACCTTCCTGCTGTCTCAATAATGAAACGATATTAAGGGAAGTGGACTGTGTCTCAACAATTGGCCTATCTCAAACCCTGCCCTCTTTTCTTGATCCTCCAATCACAACTGTTGCTTCCCTCGGACACACACGCACGCACGCACGCACACACACACACACACACACACACACACACACACACACACACACACACACACACACACACACACACACACACACACACACACACACACACACACACACACACACACACACACACACACACACACATTTAGGGCTAGATCCACAAATAATGGATTGCACAGTGCTAATTGCACCCTTACTTACAATTCATTATGAATTGAAAATGGGGGACCCTGATGTAAACAAGACGGAAGTCTTTCTCTGGTCTGCAGCATCCCGTTAACAATTGTGTGTATTGAGCCGTACTGTATTGTACCCATTCTGCAATCTGTTAATTAAGTAAGGGTGCAATTAGCAACGTGCAATCCATTCTTTGTGCGTAGGAAGATATTGTGGGCTTTAGATGTAGATGTAGACATTTGGAAACCAGAGCTCTACAACACACGCACAATTTAACTTTAGGTTAACTGTCTCCACTCCCTCTCCTCTCACGACTAACAACACACACAGACACACACAGACACACACACAGTTTGAGATCAATTGGCATTATACAACATCAGGATGTAATTTGGAGGGCATTGTGGGAACAGTAAAGGCATATCAGTCCTTAGAGTAGGTGTTCTGGTACTTTTATTGGAGGTAGAGGTAGCTGTAGTAGGCATCTGTATATGTATTTATCTTGTGTTCATTTTGCTCACAGTTATTATCCCACGGCTAAGCAAGGCTCCTGTGCACCAGAGACAATGAGTCCTTTAACTCATTTAAGTTATCCTCAGCTGGGAACACTGTGACTAAACACTGTCATTATATGGTGTTCAACCATTGTCTAGATTACTACGCTGCACACAATGTCTACTCATCGACACACACACACACACACACACACATACTCTATGCACGCACAAATACCATTAACCACACCTTACTACCCTGCACACACAAACACATCTGTGCGTGGGTGCCCTAAAGACACATCTCATCGCAATTATACCCTAGATTTCCTATCCTGCAGCGGAAGAGTAGGCCTAACCTAAAACAGAAATGCTGAACTTCTTTGCGATGAGGACTACTGTATTTGCAGCAATTATCCCACAGCACTATATAAAAACTAAATTGCCCCCAAAGTCCTTGAGAAGCTGCCAAATGAACTCAGGTCGTGTCAAAGTTGTTTCTGCAATGTGGTTCGCAGGCAGTAAGAACCAGAGTGTTGGCTGGCTTGTTGTCTGGGCCTTTAGCTAAGTGCAGAACACTGTAGGACAGGGGTTCTCAACGTTTTGATCACTGAGGGACAATTTAGGGGCCCAACAATGGATTGTGGGCCGTCCAAGAAAATCTCGTACTGTACACGACCAGTATCCTAGCAATCTTTCAACAAGCTGTCATTCCTAATTTGACAGCTTAGCCCAGGGCTGCAGTTTTACCTTCTTAAAACAAAGTACTGTGTGATGTTGTAGGTTCATTTAAAACCATTTCAAATACAAAACTGAGACCAAGTATAACACATGCACACCTTAACACATTCGGGGCCATTGGGATTAGACAGGGCCCACTCTATACGGCCAGCATTTCATAACAACCTTTCATTGTGCGTGAGGCTGTTTGTAGAGCTAAATCTATACTTTATATTATTGCTATCTGTCCATTCTCATTGTCAATTGACACTATAAACCGTCCCTTCAATATGCCTTAAATAAAAAAAAATCATCAATACGTTCCCATTTTATAGCGTCTTGAATATGAACGTTATAGCAGAATGTTCTGGGGTATTTCCTGGAACGCGAGATATAGGGTGCTAAGCTAATAACATTAAATCGAATGGCGTTTCGGCTATAGACAAGCTAGAGTTAAAACTCAAAATGCATATTGTCGGTATCATGGTCCACCATGAATGCATGAAAGGGGGGGGGGGGGGCGGGGGACGTTGTTTCTGATTATTGATTACCAATAACGGCATTAGCCTCAGTAGCCTCATTTGCTGACCGGGTGGATGGCTATCAAAGCAAGGCCCGACCAAGCTGAAATTGACGTCAAATCGCTCTTACCTGTGGCCGGTTGGACTGCAAAAAGGACATCTGGTAGATCCATATGTCCATTGGCTGATGCTATATTCCTTTACTGCACACTGAATTCAGCATCCCAAAAACTATTCTAGGCGATCGGCTACATGCATAGCTTTAGGCTAACAGAAAAGTCCATTCATAATAATAACTTAAAAAAAAAACACCGGTCTGTAACAGGGAACACTGCATTATCGAGACAGCGCCCCTACGAGGATCTGGTAATGCACTTTTCCGAATTCCAAGAGTAGAGTAAAACTGCAGTGCCGCTCGGTGACATTGAGTAGGATATTACAATGTAATAAAAGCCAAAACAACCTTGCCACGGCCCTTTAAGCATGGCACCGAAACGCATCTATTCGAATCATAACGCATTTATGCTTCCGCGTTCGCGTTTTGCTAATCTGATTGGCCACTGCCATTTCTGGTGCGATCTGATTGGCCACTGACATTTCTGGTCATGTGACATGTGCGCCCAATCGCGTGACGCGCCCATTTCCACCTCGTCCAACAGCAAACTACCTAACGCCTAGTTTATCACTGGTTAAGCTTAGGCGACTCTTTCGAAGTTGGTTAAGGTTAGAGTTTGGAATCAGGGCTGGTGTTCTATCGCCCTGCTCTAAGACAAACTCTAACCTTAACCAACTTCGAAAGAGTGCCTAAGCTTAACCGGCGAAAGAACTTGCCGTCACACGATTGGTGCGACCAGAAACATCAGTGGCCAATCAGAGCGCAAAACGTGCACGCGGAAGCATAAATGCGTTAGGATTCAAATAGACGCCATCGAAACACGTATATATACGTGGTTGGCCCCGAATGTGTTAACAACTCACTTTGCCGTATT
>NW_028173113.1:0-17085 GCF_963971535.1 Notolepis coatsorum
TCTCCCTTCCCTCTCTCTCCCTCTCTCTATCTCCCCCCCCCCTCTCTCTCTCTATCTCCCTCATCTCCCCTTCTCTCTCCCTCCCCCCTCTCCCTCCCTCTCTCTCCCTCCCTCCATCCCCTCTCTCTATCCATCCCTCTCTCCCCCTCTCTCTCCCTCCCTCCCCCCTCTACTCCCTCACCCCTCTCTCTCTCTCTCTCTCTCTCTCTCTCTCTCTCTCTCTCTCTCTCTCTCTCTCTCTCTCTCTCTCTCTCTCTCTCTCTCTCTCTCTCTCTCTCTCCTCTCTCTCTCTCTTTCTCTCTCTCTCTCTCTCTCTCTCTCCCTCCCTCCCCCCCCCTCTCTCCCTCCCCCCTCTCCAGCGGACCTGTTGGTCAACACCCTGTGCTTACCGTTCACCCTGGTCTACACTCTACTAGGGGAGTGGAAGTTCGGCAGTGTTCTGTGCTTCCTGCTGCCGTACGCCCAGGGGCTGGCGGTCCACGTCTCCACGGTGACGCTCAACGTCATCGCCCTGGACCGCCACAGGTAAGGGATCGTGCTCTCGGTGTGTGGCTCCTGATTTAACATAAAACTGAGGACTCTTTTCAGACTACAGGCCAGATTTTTGGGTAATACGCTCAATATACTTGCTTTTAACCCTTTCACTACCACACTACCAAACTTTTAACCTTCTGTAGTGTGGTAGTGAAAGGGTTAAATACACGGTTGTCTCCTGCATGCCTTTGCAGCGCACTTAGAAATGAATGCTACACGTCCGAAAGATGCAATGACGCGTGTCAGCAGTGGGGGGCAGTGTGGATGCGACAGGCCAAGGACACTATACAAGAAGGATATTCTTCTTCTATATAATTCTACGTGTCGGCCAGGAGAATTGGGCCTTTATCTGCCCCTAGTGGAGAGACTTTTCAGTCCGTTCACAACACAACTTGTCTGCTCGTACACATGGAGACAGAATACCGAGTACACACCCTACGCCGTTAGTAGCTAGGACTAGAAGGTCAAAGGTCGCGAAGACACACGTGTTGCTGATCCCATTCCTGAACACCTGCTGTGGAGGTGCCCTCAGTGACCACCAGTGGAAGGCTGTGACCAGCACAGCTGGAAGATAATGAATAATAAAGTATGCATTCCTTCCTAGGTGCATGGTTGAAAATGGAAATGAGGGCTACACACACACACACACACACACACACACACACACACACACACACACACACACACACACACACACACACACACACACACACACACACACACACACACACAACACACACACACACACACACACACAGGAGCTGCTGAGTGGCCAACAGTAGAAGACTGAGCAACCCTTCTTACTCCATTAACTACTCTTATTACATGGCGTTTTAACATTCGCCAAAATGCTTGACTGTGATTGGTCAATAGCGCTCGGTTGCCCCTGACAGCGGTCAGTTATTTCTCGATAACTGACCGCTGTCATGGGCAACGCGCAATAATGACCGCTGATACGGGTAACAGAGCGCTATTGACCAATCACAATCAAGCATTTTGGTCGCAGTCACGAAAGCTAAGCTCACCATAGGATTCAGGTTCAAATCAACAAAATGCCTCTTTAAAACACAATGCTAGGAAACATAGTAGTCAAAACCCAGACAACTGCACTCACAAAACCGATGATTGAATATTATGCATCAATGCAGAATCCATAGAAGCTAGGATCAGGATAAATAATTTATTTCTCCTACATCTGTTTTGTTATGTTGGTGGTCATACTGCCATGCTTCTGAGTCACTCAGGATGAGCAAATCTGGTAAATGTAAATTACTTGATTATTTCAATTTCACAGAGTTAATTTAATTTCAAACGCCCTCTCTGATGAAATGTTTAGCAACACATGCTGTCATTTCATGAAAATAAACGTTTGGGGCCGATTTGCACCAGATGACTTTGAAAAAGGAGCCATCAGAGCAAAATCCTCGTCCCGCCCTCCAGCATCAGCTGACGTTGCTGATGCTTTGAAGATGAAACACGTCCAAGAGTTGAAAATACTGTGACGGTCTGTTGCACATTTTTATGGGTGATTCTTAATTATATTTACATAACGTTATTGAAATCACCTTGTGGTGCCACAAGAGTGTAGATTTATGGGCTGTATGGGCTGTCCCTGTGGAAATGTATATAATTGAATAGTAAACACCTCTTAACAGGTGGGGGCCCAGCGATGGGCCGGCATGCCCGTGCGGAACGCACGCAAGTCACGGCACTTTGCGAGCGTCTACTGGCTCGGGACTGCATTTCTTGCCAAACATATAATATACCGTTCGAAAGATCTATTTGTTGCCGTTCGAATGCCAACACGGTCAAACCTCCTGCAAAACAACTGCACAGGTACACATTATCAACATGAGTTACATTACAAACTCGTTTCACAGTTTAGGAATATAATACACAATATTTAACAACTTTTAGACGGAAATCTACCATTGAACATGGAGCAAGCTCTTACCTGTCTCATACCAGGGAGACACTGACCTGCTAACCAGGAACCAGACAATATATGTACTGCGGGAGTTTCAAGTTTCAAGTTTCAAGTTTCTTTAATAGTTGTCATACAGAAGTACAGAATACTTTCATACAAAATGCTTCTTACTGTTACACTCCAGAGACTGTGCTAGACAAGATAGTATCAAATAACATAGTATAGCATGTAATTTAGAAGTAGAAAATGAGGTCACAGTGTTCAGTATAGACATATGTACAATGTTCGATGCAGAATAGACGTAACTGAGTTACCATATAATATACAATACTATGCAGTGTACTAATGTACAGTACTATATAGTGCAAAGCAGAAATGGGATGAGGTACAATTTAGGTACAATTTACAGTAAGGTGTACGAGTTGTAGTGCAATCCTTCATCAATAAATATAAAGTGTGGGGAGTGGGTGCTACAGTGTGTTTGTTTAAAGTGGGTGTGTGCTATAAAGTGTGTGGAGTGGGTGCTACAGTGTGTTTGTTTAAAGTGAGTGTGTGCGTGTGGATGTGTGTGCTATGTGCGTTTGATGGTTGTTGTTGTGTAGTGTTCATTGTTCGTTTAGCAGCCTGATGGCCTGGGGATAGAAGCTTCTTCTGAGTCTTTCTGTGCTCGCCTTGAGACTCCGGTATCGCTTGCCTGACCGCAGCAGTTCAAAGAGGCAGTTGTTCGGGTGACTGGAGTCTTTAATGATTCTCTTAGCCTTGCCCCTGCAACGCTTGTTGTAAATGTTCTGGAGGGTGGGGAGCCCCCCTCCAATTGTGCGTTCGGCTGAACGTGTCACTCTTTGTAGTCTGCTTCGGTCTTGTGCAGTGCTATTCCCAAACCAGGAGGTGATGTTGCCAGTCAAGATGCTCTCTATTGTACATGAGTAGAAGTTCTTAAGGATCTTCTGACTGACTTGGAACTTCCTTAGTCGCCTGAGGAAGTAGAGGCGTTGTCGTGCCTTCTTCACAACACTGTCAATGTGTGTGGTCCATGTCAAGTCCTCGGATATGTAGGCTCCGAGGTACTTAAAGCTGTTGACTCTCTCAACCGGTGCCCCGTCGATGCTGAGGGGGCTGTAGTCCTTGACCCCCGAGGGAGATGCTGATTTCAAAACAAAAGTGCCAATAAATAATATGAAAGCAATAAAATAAAAACAAAGCAATAAAATAAAACGTTAAGGATTATTCGTGGAATGTATTAAAGTGTATTTTGTGATGGGGTGTAATTATCCATACAAGGCAACAAGGCACTTGTTACATTCACCCCCCAGAATTACACCCACATTGAAAAAAAAACTGCCTTCCTCGTGTCACACTAGTTACAAGCTCACTATGAGAACCACACACTGCGGAACAATCCAACGATACCTGTTACCTAATAAAAAGCCAGGAGGGCACTAGGAGTGGCCAACTCCGACCATACCTCCAGGGATAACGACGGTGCCTTATACACCATCCAGCTACAACTTGACTATCACTTGATGAGGGCACATACACAAAAATAAAAACGATACTCCTTTGCACACAAAGGACACTGTATCAGGCTGTAAGTGCTATACACAGTACTGTAGCTGACATCTACACATGGTTAACCCCCCTGGTCGACCGATAGTCTCTGGTATTGGTTCTGCCACAGAAAAAATCTCTCAATTTATTGACACGCATATTAACACTTTCAGTGCCCAGCAGGGGGCGCACATTTAGTGCTTGAATGCCCACCATCCACTTCAATGTTAGCATTAATATCGCCTAATCTATGTTTTAAATTATGGCTATGTGTCTAATTAGCTCGTTGCTTATCAATGACTCATTTTCCAGTCAACATTGTTGAAGCGGATTGTTTTTTTATCTGTTAATTTCCGTTTTATAGCATTTTGAAAAGCCCTCGTTTTCAAGGGGGAAAAAAGAATCCGTGATAAACGCCCTGTACTGTAATATTCTAGAACGTTGTAATTTTTTGGCCTATTTATGAATCGTTTTCAAATAAACACTAGATTATCGATAGTATATGTGTACGTATGCACGCTGGTGCCGCGAGCTGAAAATCGATTCTCTTAGTTCCTGATCGCTCGCACAGTCAAACAGCCATATCACATATAGGGGAAAAGCTTATATCTCCGTGAAAACAGGTCTGATTATCCTAAGACTGGTAAAATAGATTCCTTACCTGAGATCAGATGGTATCCAAATGGATTATTCCAATTCCTGATCGCCATTCCAAAAATGTATCCTTTTATTGATCCAACGTGTATACTGTAAAACACATATTACACGCTGTGCTGAGGGTCCACAATGAATCTGATCGGCTCCGGTTACATGCGTGAGAAGTAAAATGTGGATTCCGGATTTTTTTTTCTCATCCATTTTCATTGAGTCCAATCCAAAAGGGTGCATTACCATCTGGGAGACGATAGGGGGCGCTTTTTCACATCTGAGCGCCTGGTGGGGCAAGTTTACCAATGGTAGACTCGGTTGATGAAATATGAATTCAGCTCGCTAATAAAAAAAATTAAACGAGAATTCTACCTTATAGTCTACCTTATAGCCAAATCCTTCGTTATAGGAGAATTTGTGACACGGAAGACAGATTTATTGCACAAGCAGAGGTTCTCCGTGGCAGTTTTTATGAAAGAGGCTACAGTGTCGATTTGACACTTAAAGCCCTGAACAAAACCAAACAGATCGACAGGGCCACGTTGTTTACCCCCAGAAAAAAAATGAAAACTCAGACAAAGTATCTTTTGTTTCTACTTATAGCCCTATCACGAGAGACATATGGAGTATTGTCAATAAATATTCGCATATTCTGCAGTCTGATCCTCTTACAGGGGCAGCGTTTCAACATTCGCCTAATTATTTTTACAAGAGACAAGCAAATCTATCTAACCTTCTAGTCAAAACTGACTTGCCCATAAGGAAACCCACTCATTTTATGTCTAATATCCCTGATGGTAATTTCCCCTGTCAAGCCTGTGTACAATGTCAAGGCATGATCAAAGACAAATTTTACACATACCCAAAAACGGGCAAAAGTATAAGTTAAAAGTTAAAAGTTAAAAGACGTATTACGTGTAATTCCTCAAATCTGGTGTATCTGCTGAAATGTCTGTGTAATTTTTCTTATGTGGGTAAAACAACTAGAGCCTTTAAATCGAGAATCAGTGAACACAAATGTTCAGTGAGAAATTCAGATGTCAAGTCTTCGGTAGCTAGACATTTTTCCAAATGCCAACATGCCGTTAACGATCTCAAATACATGGGACTAGAGTTAGTCCACAGGCCCGCGAGAGGGGGAGACAGACACAAGTTACTATTGCAACGTGAATGTTATTATATCCACCTGTTCAATTGCATCGAACCTAGAGAACGTTTTAACCTGTTTCCTTTAAGCACCTTATACCATTATTATTATTATTATTTCTGGTCTAATTATGTTGTTGTTGTTTTTAAGCAAGATGTATGGTTTTCCAAGCTTGCTCATATGAAAATTTGGAATTATTTAGGTAAATATATGGTTCCAAACGTTGTGCCCTCCGCACAGCAGAGTCAATGCTCCATGTCACAGGAGCTAGGATCTGTCCTGCAGGAACAATGGGCTCAGGAGGACGGTCCTCTTCTGACCCATCATATAACCGGGAAAGAGCATCCGGCTTGATATTTTTAGACCCGGGACGGTACGTCAGGAGGAAATTAAACCGAGAGAAAAACAGTGACCAGCGAGCGTGTCGCGAGTTTCTCCTCTGAGCACCCTGGATATATTCCAAATTTTTATGGTCTGTCCAGACTGTGAATGGGTGTTCAGCTCCCTCTAGCCAATGGTGCCACTCCTCCAATGCCAACTTGACCGCCAACAGCTCCCTGTCCCCAACATCATAGTTTCTTTCAGCCGGCAAGAGCCCACGTGAATAGTACGCACATGGGTGTACCTTACCGTCGGACGATGAGCATTGAGACAGAATAGCTCCGACTCCAAGCTCAGAAGCATCCACCTCGACGATAAATGGCAGGGATGGGTTAGGAGTAATGAGGATAGGCTCAGAACTGAACCTTCTCCTAAGCTCAATGAACGCTGCCTCAGCCTTGGGAGTCCACTGGAAATGGGACGGTGCTGTCTTCCTGGTGAGTGTGGTGATAGGTGCTATCACTGAACTGAAATTACGAATAAAACGACGGTAGAAGTTTGCAAATCCTAGGAATCGTTGCACCTGCTTGACCGAGACGGGTGTATGAATGCATGAATGCATGAATGAATGAATGAATGAATGAATGAATGAATGAATGAATGAATGAATGAATGAAAAGTTTATTTCTTGGACATGTTATTCTTCTTATTTCTTCAAACAACTCACAGTGTCTTGATCCGTCAGACCAAACAATCATAACAACAAATTAAAAAAATCCTTAAAGAAAAAAAAAACATTTAAAAAAAAGAACAAAGAAAAAACAGGAATTATGAACAAAAGAGCAATGTGTTTGGTTGGCAGACATGTCCAAAAAAAGGAGTAGAGGGAAGCTTAGCTTATTGATCCCTACCCCCTTACATTTGTATTTGTTCCCTCATTAATATTACTAGAATTTACACAATTTAGTATATTACAATATAGAATATTATTTTTACTTATATTAAAAGTTTACAATAAAAAACACGAGTCACTTGACAGCAGTGAATATAGTACATCACTACATACACAATATAACATAATTTTGTTTATCCTCACTACTCATTTCTGTATTTTTCTAATGTGTATTTTTTTAACTGCTTTTTAAATTATGCCACATGTTTACTCAGTTTGATGTAATCGGGTAAATTATTCCACAACTTCACTCCACACACCAATATGCACATGCTTTTTAGCGTGGTGTGTACCATTGGTTGTTTGAGATTCCCTCTCCCTCTTAAATTATATTCACCTTCCCTGTCTCTGAACCATTTTTGAATGTTTGAGTGTAGGCCAGTCTGTCACTGCTGACACCTTCTTGGGGTCCATTTGAATCCTCCCCTCAGATACAATGAATCCCAGAAAGGACACAGAGCGGACATGGAAGGCACACTTCTCAGCCTTCACAAACAACCATGCATCCAAAAGGCACCTCAAGACCTGCCTGACATGTTTGACATGGTCAGAAATGGACTTGGAGAATATCAGAATGTCATCTAAGTAGACAAAAACAAACTTTTCCAACATCTCCCTGAGCACATCATTGATTAACGCCTGAAAAACGGAAGGGGCATTAGTAAGACCAAATGGCATCACCAGGTATTCGTAGTGACCATTATGAGTGTTGAACACGGTCTTCCACTCATCCCCTTGGCATATGCGCACCAGATTGTAGGCATTGTGGAGATCAAGTTTGGTAAAAATGGATGCCCCCTGGAGGCGTTCGAACGCCGAGTTCATCAGGGGAAGGGGATACCGTTTTTTTACTGTAATGCTGTTCAGACCTCTGTAGTCGATCCAGGGTCTCAGTCCTCCATCCTTTTTTCCTACAAAAAAGAATCCAGCACCCGCAGGTGAAGTGGAAGGTCTAATAAAACCGGTAGCCACAGCCTCCTTGATGTAGGTGTTCATAGCTGTGCTTTCCGGGACCGACAACGAGTACAAGGAACCACGAGGGGGAATAGAGCCCGGCTGCAATTCAATGGCGCAATCATAAAGTTGTGCGGTGGCAGGATGGTGACCCTTTGTTTGCTAAACCAGCATAGACAGTGGGAACTCCCTCTGGTAACGGGTGTGACTCCACGCTCATGATGTTGGTGCTCTCCATGAGGGGGTCAGCTGTACAAGTAAGCCAGGAGAAGTCCTCACACAGTCCTCACACAGAACACAAATAACTGGCGCTGCTCTGATGGCTGCCTCTCTGATCGCTCCGACGAGACTGTGCTTTATTTTGTTAATTTTTATAGTACTAGGAGTTTTATTTGCACCAACTGTTGGTGCATTATATGTGTATGACCGCCAGTCAATCATTGACATTGGATTAAGAAAAACTTACCGATTGGATTACTCCCTGAATCAGCTTTCCGAACCGCAGCAATGGCCTTTGGAGATTCTCAAAACAATGGGACCAGATCCTGATCCCAGGAACAAAGGAATCACCAGGCGGCGAGGGAAGAGAGCTGGGATCCGTAACAGGCTGAGATCCAGACGACACCGTACACCACTTCCCAGTATATTGCTAGCCAATGTACAATCAATAGACAATAAACTGGATGACATCCGAGCAAGGATTCAATATCAAAGAGACGTTAGGGACTGCAATGTCCTTTGCTTCACCGAAACATGGCTAACACCGGAGGTTCCAGATAACGCGATTCAACCAGCGGATCACTTCTTTATCCATAGGAAGGATCGGACACAATCAGAGTCCGGTAAACAACGTGGTGGAGGTATTGCCTTCATGTTTAACAAAAATTGGAGTGATCCAACGAATGTGAAGGAATTATCCAATCACTGCTCCCCAGAACTGGAATATATAACCATCAAGTGTCGTCCTTTCTTCCTCCCGAGGGAGTTAACGGCGATCATCCTGGTCGGAGTGTATATTCCACCGCAAGCCAACAACAACGCCGCGCTCTCCAGACTACACGACGAGGTAAACAATATACAAGCGACGAACGTTAACGCCGCCATTTTAGTACTGGGAGATTTCAATAGCGCCAATCTGAGAAAGGTATTGCCTGATTTCTACCAGCATGTGACTTGCAACACCAGAGGCGGTAACATCCTAGATCACTGTTACACGCAATTTAAAGGTGGCTACAAGGCTCATTCTGATAGTGGCTTTGGCAAGTCAGATCACGCATCCATTTTCCTTACACCAAAGTACAGACAAAGAATTAAAAGTACTCCCGTAGTCTCGCGAGAGGTGCAGAAATGGGATGTGACGTCAGAGGATACACTAGTGTCAGTGTTTCACAACACAGACTGGATTGTATTCCGCGACACAGATAACATTAATGCCTACACGGAGACAGTGCTGGACTATGTCTGTACTAGGGTGAAAGAAACAATCCCCACTACCAAAATGAAAGTTTACCCAAATCAAAAACCCTGGGTAGACAAATCCGTCCGTGAAGCTCTGAGAGAGCGCACCAAAGCATACAATGACGGCCTAGTGGCAGGCAACATGAACGACCACAAGGTGGCGCAACACAACGTAAGGAGGACAGTGTCAGAGGCCAAACGGCGCTACAGGGATAAAATTGAACTCCAGTTTGAACAAGCTGACTCTAGAGCTATGTGGCAGGGGCTCAAAACGATGACAGACTACAAAGGCGCCTCCCTCAAACTGAACAATGACATCTCCTTAGCAAACGACCTCAATACCTTCTATGCGAGGTTTGATGCTGGTAATAACAACACCAGCTCACAAGCCTCGGCAATGGGGGGGGGGCGGTCGGCTGCTGATGGAGGCGCAGTGTTCAGGGTAACAGAGCATGAGGTGAGGCGGACCTTTAAAAAAGTGAATATCAGGAAGGCAGCAGGTCCGGACGGCATCCCCGGCCGCGTCCTAAAAGTCTGTGCCGACCAACTGGCCCCAGTATTCACTGACATATTTAACCTGTCCTTAGAACAGGCTGTCATCCCCACCTGCCTGAAGAAGTCCACTATTATCCCTGTACCCAAAAAATCCAAGCCTGCTTGCCTCAACGACTACCGCCCTGTAGCTCTCACCTCCATAGCCATGAAGTGCTTTGAGAAGCTAGTAAAGGGCTACATCTGCTCCTCCCTCCCCATCAACATGGACCCCCTGCAATTTGCATACCGCCCCAACAGGTCCACGGAGGACGCCATATCCCATGTGCTGCACACAGCAGCATCACACCTGGACAAGAGGCAGGGGAACTATGTGAGAATGCTATTCATCGACTACAGCTCGGCATTCAATACCATAGTCCCCTCCATACTCATAGCCAAGCTCAGGGACCTGGGCTTGGGCTATGACCTCTGCCAGTGGGTCTTGGACTTCCTGACTGGCAGACCCCAGGTGGTGAGAGCAGGCAACTGCACCTCCTCATCCATCACCCTCAACATAGGGGCCCCCCAGGGCTGTGTTCTGAGTCCCCTCCTCTACTCCCTGTACACACACGACTGTGTGGCTCAGCGGAGTAGCAATACAATCGTCAAATTTGCTGACGACACAGTGGTGGTGGGCCTGATCTCTGCCAACGACGAGAGGGCCTACCTGGAAGAGGTCAAGGTCCTGGCGGGATGGTGCCAGGAAAACAGCCTCTCCCTGAACGTCAGCAAAACAAAGGAGATGATTGTGGACTTCAGGAGGTCGGGGGTCAAGGACTACAGCCCCCTCAGCATCGACGGGGCACCGGTTGAGAGAGTCAACAGCTTCAAGTACCTCGGAGCCCACATATCCGAGGACTTGAAATGGACCATACACATTAACAGTGTGGTGAAGAAGGCACGACAACGCCTCTACTTCCTCAGGCGCCTAAGGAAGTTCCAAGTCAGCCAGAAGATCCTTAAGAACTTCTACTCATGTACAATAGAGAGCATCTTGACCGGCAACATCACCTCCTGGTTTGGGAATAGCACTGCAAAAGACCAAAGCAGACTACAAAGAGTGACACGTTCAGCCGAACGCACAATTGGAGGGGGGCTCCCCACCCTCCAGAACATTTACTACAAGCGTTGCAAGGGGAAGGCTAAGAGAATTATTAAGGACTCGAGCCACCCGAACAACTGCCTCTTTGAACTGCTGCCGTCAGGCAAGCGATACAGGAGTCTCAAGGCGAGCACAGAAAGACTCAGAAGTAGCTTCTATCCCCAGGCCATCAGGCTGCTAAACGAACAATGAATGAACACTACACAACAACAACCACCAAACACACATAGCACACACATCCACACGCACACACTCACTTTAAACAAACACACTGTAGCACCCACTACACACACTTTATAGCACACACCCACTTTAAACAAACACACTGTAGCACCCACTCCCCACACTTTATATTTATGGATGAAGGATTGCACTACAACTCGTACACCTTACTGTAAATTGTACCTAAAATTGTACCTCATCCCATTTCTGCTTTGCACTAGATAGTACTGTACATTAGTACACTGCATAGTTGTGTATTGTATATTATATGGTAACTCAGAACATTGTACATATGTCTATACCGAACAACTGTGACCTCATTTTCTTCTTTCTTCTTCTAAATTCATGCTATATTATGTTATTATGTTATTTGATACTATCTTGTCTAGCACAGTCTCTGGAGCGTAACAGTAAGAAGCATTTTGTATGAAAGTATTCTGTACTTCTGTATGACAACTATTAAAGAACTTGAACTTGAACTTGAGAGCCTCTAAACTGTCTAAACTGCCCCCCGCCAGAACCTCCTCACTGAGGGAGTCCCAATCGAACTGTGGATCCCATTCCAAACTCCCATCCTGATCGACAGATGGCTGGGAGTGCAATGGTTGAGAGAGTGGGCTCTGGAAACCAAGACCGCCCACTGCTTCAACAGGATCACAACCGCTCTCACTAAACTGATCATAACTCGTGGGTGACGGAGGAATTTGGAAACAACTGTGACGGCATTGGGAGCCCCACTGCATGACAGTGTCCCTCTCCTCACCCCAATTTATCTGTGGCTTGTGTTTACTAAGCCAATAATGACCCAGCACAATGGGATACGTGGGGAAATCCACCAAAAATTATCGAATGCGCTCAGAATAGTTCACATAAGCAACCCGCATAGATAAATAATTGGTTCTTTTGGTGACACTGCCTGTACCCAATGGCCATCCATCAAGCGCTGTGACACTACAGGGTCTATGGAGGGAATGTACAGGTATTTTAGAGTCCTCAGCCCATCTGGAATCGATGAAACTGTCCACTGCCCCTGAGTCTAAAAAGGCGTCAACCTTAACAGACTGCCTATTCCAGCCTAAAACCACAGGCAAAAAGGTTCGAAAGGGGGTGATGTGATGTCTCACTAGTGTCTCTCGGCCCACTAGCGAGACTGACCGTTTCCCTTCAGTTTCGGACACTCCACCCTCTTGTGACCTTTTCTCCTGCAGTACCGGCACCAGTCCACATGAGAACCAGTCTGCCTGGAGTCACGCACAGAAGTGCCGTCCACCTGCATAGGTTCAGACGAGCTGGCCACTGAAGGTTGTGGAGGAAAGGACGAAACGTCCTCCAGTGGGACACAAACACGTTGGCCCCGCCTCTCACGCTCATGGTCTCTGATCCGGTTATCAACGCGTATGGCGGTATTGACCAGTGTGTCAAAATTGTCTGGAGATCCCACAACCGCCAAAGCATCTTTAACCTGATCAGATAACGCGTTGGTGAACAAAGTGATGAGTGGTCCCTCAGGCCAGCCTGTAGCCCCAGCCAGTGTCCTGAAAGCGATGGAAAACTCAGCTACACTACTGGTGCCCTGGCGCATGCGCGTCAGCTTCATGGCGACCTCTTTATCGTAGAGTTCATGATTAAAAACGATCTCCATCTCATTCATGAGTCCCTGTGAGTCGTTTAATTTAAAACTGGAGCCTGAGCCCGTATGAGTGGAACAGCCCAATCGAGGGCAGGTCCCTCCAACAGGGATAGAATTAGGGCAACACGTGAATCCTCAGACTGAAAACGAGAAGGCTGGGCTCTGTACACTATTTGGCATTGTGCCAGAAAACCACGCATTTACCTGACGCCCCATTAAAGCGTGAGGGGAGCTGGACTTTGAGCCTGTGAGTAGTGCTTGAGAGACATTAGGTGGGCTCTGGTGAGGGGGAGGTAATTGTGCATTGGCTATGCGGTCAGCCAAATCACGGATGGAACTATCCATCTTGCGCAATCCTTCATGCATCTCCCCATGCTGTTGCACCATGAGAGCTTGTTGTTGTTGTAATTGTACGATAGCTTCCTCATGTGAAAGCAATCCTTGACCCTGTGCAGTTAGTGCTTGTTCGAGACCTGTGTTATCTGCTGACCCAGTCATGGCTTTTTCCTTCTGTGAGGGCTGTGTGTGTGTGTGTGTGTGTGTGTGTGTGTGTGTGTGTGTGTGTGTGTGTGTGTGTGTGTGTGTGTGTGTGTGTGTGTGTGGGTCATGAGCAGATAACGGACTCTTAAAGTTATCCGAAAAATTAAACAACAGAAAACAACCTTTACAGGTGGAAATCTCAAAGTGAGTAATTAAGAGAATAAATCAAGTCCCAAAAAACAGGACTACTCTCAATAAAGAGATAGTATAAAAGTAAATAAGCCACAAGGACACCTCCTAATAAAGGAGTTTATATTGGAAAAAACTTAAACAATAAACCACCACTAAGGGAGTTTATGTGTAGAATCACATGAGTAGCCTAAAATAAGAATGACTACCATAAAGCTAATTTTCTGAATCAGAGATCAGACTACACTTCAATATAATGAGCGTGACCAAAAGGACAGCCAACACTAGGAAATGAAAAAGCAGTTGACACTGCGATCTCCAAACTTAATTAGACTCCACATGGCCATAGGCACAGCTGCACTGCATCAGGTGCAATCAAGCCCACACATCTGCCGACCCATGAGGCAATTAACCACAGGGAACAGGGATTGACAGCTATCCCTCACAGAGAGGTGAAATAAAACAAAAATAGACAGCTGTCCCTCACAGAAATGTGAAATAAGGCAAAAACCATGACAAATTAACCCTCAGATGCACAGCATATTCAAAAGCTTTTAATACGCAGCAGAAATTACACATATTAATTCATAGTGGGCAGAGATGTCATTATGCCAATTCCCTTCCTGGTCGTTGCTCGCATTGCCCCACTGTCTGGGGCGGGTGTAGAACAACCACATGCCTCCTCTGATACATGGAGTCGCCAGCCGCTTCTTTTCACCTGACAGCGAGGAGTTTCACTGGGGGAACGTAATGCATGCAGAGGTTCATGCTATTTCCCCCAGATCCCCTCCCTGCTGAACAGGCGCCCCGACCGACCAATAGGAGTCACAGTTTACAACGACCAGGACACATACCCCACCGGCTTCCCACCCGCTAACACTGCCAAGTGTGTTAGTAGGGATGACTGACCAAGCTGGAGGTACCGCTGACAGCTCGATTCGATCCCAGAGTCTCTGCGGTGGTAGGCGAGTGCTTAGTCCACTGCGCTACCCAGCCCCTCCTTTATTCTTATTTTTAACTAAACAACGTTTTATGGACCCACTCCCTTTAATCACCAACAGCATTTAACATTAGAACAGCAGGTGCACAACCCCACCTTCCCTCGCCTGCTAAACCACTGCCACGTGTTCTTTTTACATAGCCTATAGACTAATATGTAGGTTTAATCTAATGTAATGTAATGTAATCTAATATCTGTGTGATGTTCTGAAAACAAAATCAGCTTTATAGAGCAGAAAAGTTTATTATGCGGAAACAAATCTTTAAAAATAGATGTTCACATTTCTCCTACAAATTTAAACAGGCCATGTTCAAGAGTTCCCTATGGCAGCTGTCAGTGCATTGTGATTTCGGGGCAGCATTGGATGACAGATTAGCAATGCGCTATTAACAATGCACAAAAACCCCACCGCTGACTTTCAAGAAAGCCCTAGAGATTTCCCAAGTTATGGAGATGGCGACTAATCATGCCCAAGATATATAAGACGAATGGGGGGTTGCAGAATGCACAGAGTCAGGAGGGAGACTGGTAAAGAGACTGGTAATAATGCAAAGCGACTGGAGCATTTTTCACGTGGATGGTGACATTATGCAAATGATTGCAAATTCAAAGACACCGTCTGCCGTGCTTGTAGCAAAAAGGCACTTTTTCAAAGGGTCACTCATAATCAACATTACCAGTCCAATTCACAACGTCTGGCGGCTTCACACTTTCCATAATGATGCCGACTCGTAACCACTCCTGGTACGATGTATGTTTCTTTCCAGTGGCGGCTGGTGAATTCTTCTCCAGGGGGGGCGCTATACCAAACATTTTGCAAACATGTACTGAGGTATCACAATGTCACACACACACACAAACACACACGTGCACACATTGGCGAAACCACACACTGAGTAGCCTACTGTGCACATCAGAGCTTCGGCGAAACCAAAAGGTACGAATATTTAAGTAGGTAGAGTACAACTATCACCATTGCCATCAATCAATATATGATCACAGTCAATGCAGCCACGTTTCCAATAGCGCCTACACAAACATGCACGCCCAGATCTCAAATCTCTCTCTCTCTCTCTCTCTCTCTCTCTCTCTCTCTCTCTCTCTCTCTCTCTCTCTCTCTCCTCTCTCTCTCTCTCTCTCTCTCTCTCTCTCTCTCTCTCTCTCTCTCTCTTTCTCTTCTCTCTCTCTCTCTCTCTCTCTCTCTCTCTCTCTCTCTCTCTCTCTCTCTCTCTCTCTCTCTCTCTCTCTCCTCTCTCTCTCTCTCTCTCTCTCTCGCTCCTGCCTCGCTCTCTCGCCAAAGTAGCCAAGACTTCTTACCACCAGCTAGAAATGACAGAGTATATTGTCTTCCTCTGTTTGTTGATTGTTTCTAAATTGAGATATCAGGCTGATAGGGTGACCAGGTCCCAATAAACCAAATGTGGGACAAAGGGTATGTTTGTGAGGGACAATGTGCCCCCCCCCCCCCCCCGCCAGCACAGCCCCCCTTTTTTTGGTGGACTGTCCCTGTCCCCTCCTTCAAGGCTCATCCGCCACTGTCCTCATTAAAATGACCACAAGCCTAATATGTTTTGCCCTTATTATTATTATTTTTTACTTGTTTCCAACTGGTAAGTTTAGGCCCTCTTTCGAAGTTGGGTACGGTTAGAGTTTGTCTTTAGAGCAGGGCGATAGACCACCAGCCCTGATTCCAAACTCTAACCTTAACCAACATCGAAAGAGGGCCTAAACTTAACCAGTTGGAAACAGCTAATTTTATTACTGTCCGCCTTGTTTCCAACTGGTTAAGTTTAGGCCCGCTTTCGAAGTTGGTTAAGGTTAGAGTTTGTCTTTAGAGCAGGGCGATAGACCACCAGCCCTGATTCCAAACTCTAACCTTAACCAACTTCGAAAGAGGCCTAAACTTAACCAGTTGGAAACAAGGCGGACAGTAATAAAGTTAGCAATCAATCAATCAATCAATCAATCAATTCAATAACCCCCCCCCCCCCTATATAGGGCAAAGAAAACTTTTTTTAATTTGTTTGACCTACTTTCTATAGAAGCATCTAAGAATGAAGTTCTATGGAAAGTAGGTTCAAAACTATAGAAAAGTTGGATGTGTTAGTTTGTTGGATGTCTAGGACAGTTGGATGTCTTAGTTTGTTGGATGTGTGGGATATCTTGGATATCCTGAAGAACGTGCTCAGTCAACCGAGATCCAGTTAATAAGGTTTATTAGCCAGACAGATAGAAATATATACATAGTATTTAGAGAGAATGGCTGAGGCTCTCGCCCTAGGTGATCAGCTGAAATTGCCCAGGTAGAGAAGAATGAATGCTGTCGGGAGGAGCCCTATATAGTGAAAAGGGGGAGGAGGGGGTCCCATTTGATAGGTCAAAAGGGTGGGGGGGGGGGGGGGGACACAGGATAGGGACAAAGGAGAGGGGAATGTCTTT
>NW_028173112.1:0-18086 GCF_963971535.1 Notolepis coatsorum
AGACACTGATTAAAGTCTGTAGAGAGAGAGAGAGAGAGAGAGAGAGAGAGAGAGAGAGAGAGAGAGAGAGAGAGAGACTGATTAAAGTCCTGTAGAGAGAGAGAGACTGATTAAAGTCCTGTAACTGAGACACTGATTAAAGTCCTGTAACTAAGACACTGATTTATAAGCATCTACATTTAAACCTTCTCTTTTTGTCATTTAGATTTATTAAAGTTATTTTAAAGTACATTTCTTTTAAGTGTGTGTGTGTGTGCGTGTGTGTGCATGCATGTGTGTGTGTGTGTGTGTGTGTGTGTGTGTGTGTGTGTGTGCGTGAAAATAAACACATCAAAAGGCTGTTTGTTTGGTCTCTCTCTCTCTCTCCCTCCCTCTCCCTCTTTCTCTCTAAGGGCAGTGGTGCTGGGGGGGGGGGCAGATATAGAAAAACAACAGCCTAGTCATCTTAGACATCCTCTCTTCCTCCATCCCCCCCCCCCCCCCCCCCACACACGTCCTTCCTGAATACAGTGATACAGACACACAGTAGGTACATGTAGCAGCTCTAACCCTGTCACAGATGTCGCTTATTACACTGCCATAATTCCCAGTCCTAACGAATGAAATTCGTTAAAATGGTCTACACATAGTTCAGAGTCTTAGAAAGAACACTATGTGGTATATGAAATGGTCTACACATAGTTCAGAGTTCTTAGAAAGACCAGGGCACTATGTGGTCTATGTCTGAAATGGTCTACACATAGTTCAGAGTTCTTAGAAAGACCAGGGCACTATGTGGTCTATGTCTGAAATGGTCTACACATAGTTCAGAGTTCTTAGAAAGACCAGGGCACTATGTCTCCCTAATCTCTCTCAGCAGAATCTCCACTCTATATAATTGTGGTCGCTTTAAGGGAGGGTTCATTGATTTGACCTATAGGTGAATAGCTGTATATCTTTCCATCACTGTGGCCTACCGATCATGTTGGTTGCCACCAAGAATATTGTTATCCAGGATGGCTGTGGTCAAGTCATGAGTCAAATTACAAACATCTCAAAACAAACTGGTCAGACTACTGCTTGACCTTACTCCTAGAACCCACCTCACCCCTGCCCACTTTGACAACCTAGGATGGCTTAGAGTAGACGACAGAGTACAGCAACTTGCAATGGCCTGGTCTACAAGATACACTACACGACCAAGGTACCCATGTACATGTCAAAATACTTCCCAAAGGTCAGTGAATACCACGATCACAACACCAGAGGGAGCTCCACAAATCATGTTAAACCCAGATTCGGCTCAATAACACGTTTCGCAATTATGCCACATCAATGTGGAACGCCCTACCCAAAGCTGTAAAGGAATGTGGATCACTACCCACTTTCAAAACCTCTCTCAAGGGACACCTACGGGAGACTGCAATTCAACACTGGCCCCTGTAAATATCCTAACCCAACCCCCTCCAATGTACAGTCATTTACCTAGTATGGTTTTGTCAATAGTCCAATGTACAATTTTGTTTGTTTGTACAGTGTCTCCCCCCCCCCCCCCCCCCCCCCCCTCAATGTACAGTTTTGCTTGTATATACAGTGTGCCCCCCCCCCCAACCACCTCCAATGTAGATTACCCAGTATGGTTGTCAATATCCCAGTGTACCCAACCCCCCCCCACCCAACCTCCTCCAATGTACAGTTTCTACGTCAAATGTATATACTCCCTTTTCCTGACTCCTTCTGTATCACAAACAGTACTGTATTTGCAAATCTGGTATGTCATAAATGTATAGATGTAGCAGTACTGACTATCTGTATGTCATGTATGTCATATATGTCCAGATGAATTGAAAATGGGGGACCCTGATGTAAACAAGACGAAAGTCTTTCTCTGGTCTGCATCCCCTTAACAATTGTGTGTATTGAGCTGTACTGTATTGTACCCATTCTGCAATCTGTTAATAAAGTTTTCAATCAATCAATCAATCAAGTCAAGAGTTTTATTTGTCACGGCATACAAGTATACAATGAAATGCGGGAGGGTCTTGCCCGCAACGATTGTGCATAATACAATAATATAATAAGAATCCAATAGAACGACATTGTGCAATAATACAAGTAATCAAAGTAGGGCATATCGGTATATGTACATGAGTTTTTACAGAGCATGGTAGGACATGCTAGGTCCTGTGATAGTACAATACACTGTTAGCTACGGATGAGGCACTGCTATACATGGTAATGGTTTAACCACTGTTGCTATGCCAGTGATTTCAAATGAAGTAAGACAAACTTGCCTAGAAATAAATGCCATTAGTGAAGTTAAGAGCATCTCACGGCTAAAGAACAAGTTAAATTACTCTTAATTTTGTTTGTGGAATCTACATTTTGGGGGGAAATTCCGTTGCAACCCCTTGAACCTATTAGCATTAGCAACGACAGAGGCTAACACAGGAAGCACGCCGTTGACACCACAGCTGTCATGGATAACAACAATGTTCTCCATGGTAATCCACACATACGTGATCGGTGAATGATAGAAAAATGTCCGAACCTTCCTTTTAACTCTTTCAGTGCCACTCACGAGATTTCTCGTGTTTTTTTATAGGTGGTTGCTAGCCACTCACGAGATTTCTCGGATTTTTTTTTTTTTTTTTCGATCTGAAAAATTATTGCATCACCCGAGCCTACCCGAGTATAGCCGAGGGGCGCCGACGATCACTGTGGAAAAAAGCGCCCCCTGTCGTCTCCCAGATGACATAAGTGATTTTGGAATGGACTCAATGAAAATGAATGGGGAAAAAAATCCGGTACTCCACATTTTCCAGTTCACTGATCCAGCCGGGGTTACTAGAGTTCATTCTGGAGCCTCAGATCCCCGCGGATCATGGAGTTCTACTGTATCGCGTTGGATCCATACACGTATCGATTTTTTCGAATGGTGATCAGGAATTGGAATATACCAGTTGGATACCATCTGATGTCAGGTAAGGACTCTATGTTATCAGTGGTAGGATAATCAGAGTAAGTTTGATGAAGTTATAAGCTGTTTTGTGAAATGTCTTCTTTCGGTTTCACTGTAAAAGTCAGAGAGGAAATCAACGAGGCGATTATCAGTGCGCGGCCGTAATGTGCGTGCGTGCACGTATAATATTGATCATCTAGCGTTTATTTGAAAACGACTCATAAAAAGGCCGACGAATATCAACGTTGTGGAATATTCCACTAAAAGACGATTTTCATAGAATGCTCCAGAATGAGCTGTTTTTTATATCAAAACGGGGGCTTTTCTAACTGCTCTGAAACGGCAACGACGCGATAAAAAAACAATCTGTCTTCACAGCACTGACTGGAAAATAGTCTTTGATAATGCGATGGGCAGATTAGACACATAGCCATAATTTAAAACATAGATTAGGCGATATTAACGTTAACATTGGCGCCGATGGTGGCATTCAAGTGGTAAAACGGAAAACCAGGCGTGGCGCTGAAAGTGTTAAGAGCAGCCAGCTTCTCCTGAAAGGCAGCTGCTTTGACACGTCATTGTTGAGGAGCTGAGTGGTCACAGAGGTTGTGTCTGAAACACCTTCAACTGGTTCAATATTGGAAACCTGCGAGGTATTAAATGGTAAATGGTAGGGGTGGGGGGGGGGGGGGGAATCGATACGTAGTAGTATCACGATACTTTGCGTGGCGATACTGTATCAATACAGGGACGCCAAGTATCGATATTTAATTTTGTATATAAAAAAAAAATACCTGTAATAGTACAGTAGTCCACACACACGCGCACATGTGCATTCAGTTAAGTTGGAATATGACTGTAATACAAACAGTTCAGTTTGTCAGGTACATCTGTTTACAGTGTTTACATCTGTCTGCTTGAGAAAATACCATATATTTAGTATCGCAATACTATCGTATCGTGACTCAAGTATCGTGATAGTATCGTATCGTGAGGCCTCTGGTGATTCCCACCCCTAGTAAATGGACTGCATTTATATATACCATTTTTCTTGGGTCTGCCAACCACTCAAAACGCTTTACAACTTGTACATGAATGATGCTCAAGTGTCTGGTGCTTTTCTAGACACTCAAGTGCTTTACAATAATGTGGGGTGGAGATTGCCTCCTTCACCACCACTGTAGCACCCAACCTTGGGGCTACGCAGACTTGATGGCTGACATACAAACCAGGCACACTTCACCCGACACACAATGGCTGAAAGGCTCAGGAAGACAGGAGTCACAGCCACACAAGCATTCGTTTTACAGAGGAGAGTGGAGACCTGCTGTGAAAACAGAAATGGCAGAAGGACTTACAGTTACTGGTTAATAAATATTTGGACATCGACACAATGTTCATCATTTTGGCTCTGTGTAGACCACCACAATGGATTTGAAATGAAACAATCACGATGTGCTTTAAGTGCAACTTTCTAGATGTGCCTCCCCATTTTTAAGGGACCACAATTAATTGGACAATTGGCTGCTCAGCTGTTCCATAGCCAGGTGTGTGTTATTCCCTCATTATTTCATTTACAAGGAACAGATAAAAGGAGAGAGAGCTGTCACTATCAGTGAAGCAAGCCATCATTAGACTGAGAAATCAAAACAAACCCATCAGAGAGATAGCCAAAAGATTAGGTGTGGCCAAATCAACTATTTGGTACATTCTTAAAAAGAAAGAACACACTGGTGAGCTCAGCAACACCAAAAGACATGGAAGACCACATAAAACAACTGTGGTGGGTGACAGAATAATTATTTCCCTGGTGAAGAAAAGCCCCTTCACAACAGTTGGCCAGATCAAGAACACTCTCCAGGAGGTAGGCGTATCTGTGTCAAAGTCAAGAATCAAGAGAAGACTTCACCAGAGTCAGTACAAAGGTTCACCACAAGATTTAAACCATTGGTGGTGAGCCTCAAAAACAGGAAGACCAGATTAGAGTTTGCCAGAAAACATAAAAAAAAATGTGTGTGACAAAGTTGAGACAAAGATCAACTTGTACCAGAATGATGGGAAAAGAAGAGTATGGAGAAGGAAAGGAACTGCTCATGATCCAAAGCATACCACCTCATCAGTGAAGCGTGGTGGTGGTAGTGTTATGGCATGGGCACGTATACCACCTCATCAGTGAAGCATGGTGGTGGTAGTGTTATGGCGTGGGCATGTATACCACCTCATCAGTGAAGCGTGGTGGTGGTAGTGTTATGGCGTGGGCATGTATACCACCTCATCAGTGAAGCGTGGTGGTGGTAGTGTTATGGCACGGTGGGCATGTATACCACCTCATCAGTGAAGCGTGGTGGTGGTAGTGTTATGGCGTGGGCATGTATACCACCTCATCAGTGAAGCATGGTGGTGGTAGTGTTATGGCCTGGGCATGTATACCACCTCATCAGTGAAGCGTGGTGGTGGTAGTGTTATGGCATGGGCACGTATACCACCTCATCAGTGAAGCATGGTGGTGGTAGTGTTATGGCCTGGGCACGTATACCACCTCATCAGTGAAGCGTGGTGGTGGTAGTGTTATGGCATGGCGGGCATGTATACCACCTCATCAGTGAAGCGTGGTGGTGGTAGTGTTATGGCATGGCGGGCATGTATACCACCTCATCAGTGAAGCATGGTGGTGGTAGTGTTATGGCACGGTGGGCATGTATACCACCTCATCAGTGAAGCGTGGTGGTGGTAGTGTTATGGCGTGGGCATGTATACCACCTCATCAGTGAAGCGTGGTGGTGGTAGTGTTATGGCACGGTGGGCATGTATACCACCTCATGCGTGGTGGTGGTAGTGTTATGGCACGGTGGGCATGTATACCACCTCATGCGTGGTGGTGGTAGTGTTATGGCACGGTGGGCATGTATACCACCTCATCAGTGAAGCGTGGTGGTGGTAGTGTTATGGCACGGTGGGCATGTATACCACCTCATGCGTGGTGGTGGTAGTGTTATGGCACGGTGGGCATGTATACCACCTCATCAGTGAAGCGTGGTGGTGGTGGTAGTGTTATGGCGTGGCGCGTGGGCATGTATGGCTGCCAATGGAACTGGTTCCCTTGTATTCATTGATGATATGACTGCTGACAAAAGCAGCAGGGTGAATTCTAAAGTGTTTCCGACAGTATTTTCTGCTCATATTCAGCCAAATCCTTCAGAACTCATTGGACGGTGCTGCTTCACAGTGCAGATGAGCGACAATGACCCGAGGCATACTGTGAAAGCAACCAAAGAGTTTTTTAAGGCAAAGAAGTGGAATGTTATGCAATGGCCAAGTCAATCACCTGACCTGAATCCAATGGAGCATGTATTTCACTTGCTGAAGACACAGCTGAAGGGAAAATGCCCCCAAGAACAAGCAGGAACTGAAAACAGTTACAGTAGAGGCCCGGCAGAGCGTCACCAGGGACGACACCCAGCGTCTGGTCATGTCTAGGGGTTTCAGACATCAGGCTGTCATTGACCGCAAAGGATTTGGAACCAAGTATTGAAAGTGACTATTTGATTTATGATCGTTAGTTTGTCCAATTACTTTTGGTCCCTTAAAAAGGGAGGGGTGCACACGTAGAAACTGTTGTTATTCCTACACTGTTCTCCTGAATCAGCTGAAAGTCTGCACTTAAAGCCCATCTTGATTGTTTCATTTCAAGTCCATTGCGGTGGTGTACAGAGCCATACTTGTGAAAGATTGTGTCAATGTCCAAATATTTATGGACCCGACTGTAAATCAGTAGTGTGGGGAAATTCTTTTTTACTTTCCCCCTTTTAGCAAAAGAAATAAACACAAAATGTGCTGCATCTGAATCGTACTCCTCCAACAAGGGAAACAGAAAGACATTGTTTGAAAATGAGTGAGAGTAGGATACTACTTCAGGCTCGTTGACCTGTTTCTCCAAGGTCAAAAGGTCAAGGGTCAAACTCGGAGCAGTCCCCCTCTCACTGACCAGACATACTGTATGTCACCCCACTCTGACAGAGGTCAGCTTATAGACTGCCCAGGGTCAAGGGTCAATTGCTAAGGGAAACACTATGTTGCCTAGAGAGAGAGAGAGAGATATATGAAGAGAGAGAAAGAGAAACAGAGAGAGAGAGAGAGAGAGAGAGAGATTTGATTTGATTTGATTTGAAGTCTTTATTTCGAACATGCAATGAATACAACAAACAATAACAAAAAAGAAAAACAACTCAATCTGCATGTTCGAAAAGGAGTAGGAAGAAGTATACACTTATTTAATCCTACCCCTTTTCCACTACTCAAATGAGTGTACTAATTTAAACATAAAAAAGAAAAGAAAAGAAAAGAAAAAAAAATGTATATATATATATGCAAAACAAAAAACAAAAACTATATATGTATAAAATAAAATAAAATAGAAAACAAAATAAAAATGTAAACACCCGTGAATATCAAGTCCCTTCCTCATCCCTGTACCTTGTGAACATAATTTCCTTATACATCAGTTTGAATTGTCTCATGTTTGGACATTGCTTTAGCACCACATTTAGACTGTTCCACAGTTTCACTCCACATATTGAGATGCAGTGTTTTCTCATGGTAGTGCGTACGTTTAGCACCTTTAAATTGTGTTCTCCCCTCAGATTATAACCCCCCTCCCTATCAAAGAACAATTCTTGAATGTTTCTTGGAAGTGCATGACTTTTTGCTTTATACATTAATTGTGCCGTTTTAAATTCCACAAGATCATTTAACTTCAATGTCTTTGACTCCAGAAACAATATGTTAGTGTGATCACGATAACCTGCAATGTGAACTATCCTTATGGCCCTTTTTTGGAGTATAAAAAGTGGTTGTAGTGTAGACTTATAATTGTTTCCCCAGACTTCAGCACAGTAATTTAAATATGGTAAAACTAGTGAACAGTAGAGAATGTAGAGTGATTTTCTATCCAGGATGTGCTTTACTTTACTCATGACTGAAATGCTTCGTGAGAGTTTAGATTGGACATGTTTTATGTGAGGTTTCCAACAGATTTTATGGTCTATTATTACACCTAGGAATTTATTTTCATAAACTCTTTCAATAATCACATCATTTATTTTAACTTGTACCTGAGTATCCAATCTACAGTTTCCAAACAACATAATTTTAGTTTTGCTCAAGTTCAATGATAATTTGTTTCTATCAAACCATTCCTTCAATTTCTTCATTTCAGATGTGATGACCTCTAAAAGCTGCTGGACATTCTCACCAGAAAAAAAAAGATTAGTGTCATCCGCAAATAAAATACATTTAAATATATTGGATACTTTACATATCTCGTTAATGTACAAGATGAACAGTTTTGGACCCAACACTGACCCCTGGGGGACACCACAAGCAATGTCCAAACATTCAGATTTATAATCTCTCATTGTCACAAATTGTTGTCTTTTATTTAGATAGCTTCTTACCCAGTCCAATACTACCCCCCTGATCCCATATCTCTCCAATTTCCTGATTAATATATCATGATTAATAGTATCAAATGCTTTTTTTAGGTCAATCTCCAGCTACATGTTTTTTTTGATCTATGGAATTTGTGATTTTTTCAATGAGTTCTATTAACGCTAGTGATGTTGACCGGTGTGTTCTGAATCCATACTGGCTATCGGTGAGTAGATTATGTTTATCAATGAATTTATCTAATCTGTTGAAGAGTTTTTCTAATATTTTTGAAAACTGAGGAAGTAGAGAAACAGGCCTATAATTTGTGAAGTGGTGTTTATCTCCAGTCTTGAACAGAGGTATGACTTTTTCTATTTTCATTTTATTCGGAAATCGACCAGTTTTGAATGATAAATTGCAGATGTGCGTGAGTGGTTTTGAAATCCCAATAATGACATTTTTTACTATTTTCATATCTATTTCATTACTGTCTGTAGATGTCTTGTTTTTACATTTATTAGTAGTTTCTATAATTTCATTTTCATCTACCGCTTCCAGAAACATTGAACTAGGATTTCTTTCAATGTAATTGTCTTTTATGTCTTCAGGAGTCACTGGATCTGGGATTTTTCCCGCTAATTCTGGTCCAATATTTACAAAAAATTTATTAAAGTTGTTAACCACATCATCCATATTGCTAATAGTTTGATCCTTTTCCATAAAATACTGAGGATAGTTTATTTGTCTTGATCCATTCCTGATAATACCATTTAATATCTTCCAAACACCTTTAATATTATATTTGTTGTTATCTAATATTCTACTATAATGATCCTTCTTACATCTTCTCATAATATTAGTCAACTTGTTTTTATATTTCTTATATTTATTTTCTGCCTCTTTAGAGAGAGAGAGAGAGAGAGAGAGAGAGAGAGAGAGGGAGAGAGAGAGAGAGAGAGAGAGAGAGAGAGAGAGAGAGAGAGAGAGAGAGAGAGAGAGAGAGAGTTCTCATGTGGGTGTGAGACTCCTTGTTTCTCTTCCTCTCTTCCTCCCTCTCCTTCCTCTGGGTAAGGGTCTCTTTAAAGTTAAGTAATGGTTAAACCAGACTTTCCCAGGTCTTCAGGGTCCCTGAAGAAAACCCTTTAATGTAATAATATCCGATTCTCATTTTGAAATCAACAAGGAAGGACACACGGTGCCATAGATGTGAAGCAATTTACACAAAGTATAATGCCGTGAGACGCCACTAGAGGCAGCGTGGCTCACCGTGAGCAAGTGAAGTTACTGAGTGAGCGAACGAGTGAGTTGGTGACGTCGCTGGTTGTATGGATGCGCTTTGCATTTAAAAGCTACTGCCGGAAGCAGCTCGGTTTTGGATTTAAATGCAGCAGGCATGAATTACTAATGTTATTGTTAACTGAACTTAGACTGTATTCCTTATTCTTAGTGTTGTGTGACATAGTGTGAAATAGTCAAAGGCCAGTTACAAAAGCATTCCATACGCACCCCAGGAGTGATGCATGAGACCAGGGGTTCCCAAACTTTTCAGGCCGGGGCCCAGAAAATAAGGCGTCAGAGAGCCGCGGCCCAATGCACATCGTCTGGCTTTTTTTTTTTTTTTTTTTTGCCAGGCGACCGATTTTTTAAGCCAAATATCACTTCAATCCTATTAACTCTTTAAATGCCATGCCTGGTTTTCCATTTTACCGCTTGAATGCCACCATCCGCGCCAATGTTAACGTTAATATCGCCTAATCTATGTTTTAAATTATGGCTATGTGTCTAATCTGCCCATCGCATTATCAAAGACTATGTTCCAGACAGTGCTGTGAAGGCAGATTGTTTTTTTATCGCGTCGTTGCCGTTTCAGAGCATTTAGAAAAGCCCCCGTTTTGATATAAAAAACAACTCATTCTGGAGCATTCTATGAAAATCGTCTTTTAGTGGAATATTCCACAACGTTGATATTCGTCGGCCTTTTTATGAATCGTTTTCAAATAAACGCTAGATGATCAATATTATACGTGCACGCACGCACATTACGGCCGCGCGCGGACAATCGCCTTGTTGATTTCCTCTCGGACTTTTACAGTGAAAACGAAAGAAGAGATTTCACAAAACAGCTTATAACTTCATCAAAATTACTCTGATTATCCTACCACTGATAACATAGAGTCCTTACCTGACATCAGATGGTATCCAACTGGTATATTCCAATTCCTGATCACCATTCGAAAAAATCGATACGTGTATGGATCCAACGCGACACAGTGGTTCTCCATGATCCGCGGAGATCTGAGGCTCCAGAATGAACTCTAGTAACCCCGGCTGGATCAGTGAACTGGAAAATGTGGAGTACCGGATTTTTTTCCCCATTCATTTTCATTGAGTCCATTCCAAAATCACTTATGTCATCTGGGAGACGACAGGGGGCGCTTTTTTCCACAGTGATCACCGGCGCAGCTCGGCAATACTCGGGTAGGCTCGGGTGATGCAATAATTTTTCAGATCGAAAAAAAAAAAAAAAAAAAAAAAATCCGAGAAATCTCGTGAGTGGCTAGCAACCACCTATAAAAAAACACGAGAAATCTCGTGAGTGGCACTGAAAGAGTTAAGTTAGTTCAAGTTAGTTATTCATTTATATGTGCTATTTATGAGAGGGCTAACTTGTTGCAAAATAATAATGATAATAATAATAGCCTCATTAAAATACTATTGTTGCTTCGGTTGTTTTCAGCGTTTTATGTGCATAATCTGTTATTTAGTTTGAAATGTTCGTTGAAATAAGTAGATTTTTCGTTTTTGTTTATTTATTAAGTTAATATAAAACCATATAATCACATTTTAGAATACAATAGAATAGAATTTTAGAATACAACTAGAAACACTGTCCTGGCCTGCTTCTAAGTTCAGTGGCCTGACAAAAAAAAAAAAAAAAAAAAAATTTAAATCATCTCGCGGCCCATCCGTGGCTGCTCGCGACCCAAAGGTGGGCCGCTGCCACTGCATTAGACTACAGCTATGGGTTCCACACAGAACCAAAGTAAACCCAGGAGTGATGTATTAGACTACAGCTATGGGTTCCACACAGTACCAAAGTAAACCCAGGAGTGATGCATTAGACTACAGCTATGGGTTCCACACAGTACTAAAGTAAACCCAGGAGTGATGCATTAGACTACAGCTATGGGTTCCACACAGTACTAAAGTAAACCCAGGAGTGATGCATTAGACTACAGCTATGGGTTCCACACAGTACTAAAGTAAACCCAGGAGTGATGCATTAGACTACAGCTATGGGTTCCACACAGTACCAAAGTAAACCCAGGAGTGATGCATTAGACTACAGCTATGGGTTCCACACAGTACCAAAGTAAACCCAGGAGTGATGCATTAGACTACAGCTATGGGTTCCACACAGTACCAAAGTAAACCCAGGAGTGATGCATTAGACTACAGCTATGGGTTCCACACAGTACCAAAGTAAACCCAAGAGTGATGCATTAGACTACAGCTATGGGTTCCACACAGTACCAAAGTAAACCCAGGAGTGAGCATTACATTTACATTTAGTCATTTAGCTGACGCTTTTATCCAAAGCGACAAGTTCTGTCGCTTTCCAAGGGAAAAGAAAGCGAGGCCGACCACGAAACACCTGGCGCAGAGACTTGGAAGACGATGCCAAGAAGATGGGACACACCTGGGGCCAGCTTGAGAGGTTGGCTCAGGATCGGGATGCTTGGAGAACCCTTGTTGACGGCCTATGCCCCAAACGGGGTAAAAGGCGTAAGTAAGTAAGTAAGTAAGTAAGACAAGTTCTGTACGACAGGTCATCAGGAAGGGCACAACTCTATCAGCTGAGTAACAATGTTCATCAAAGTGATGAGTGCTACAGTAGGTTAGTTTATTAGGACAAGTGCATGACAGTAAGGTTAGTTAGGGTTCGATTTAAATGTTCATTTCAGATAATGGTTGAAGAAGTGCGTCTTTAGTCGACTGTGCAATAACGGCCCGGGCACATACAACGTGCACGAATTTCACGCGCGGGTTCCTAGCGGGATCGCGCGCCTGGCCAGACACACCTCCGACGACTGTAGCGCGCGGAGGAATGCACATTATCAACACTTGAAGAGCATAGAAGACGACAGATATATGTGTGGTAATAATGCAGATATTGAGTGTCACAACTATTGAACTTTCACGTGTCAGGCCAGGCATGGGGGGACCTATTTAACTGCTACAATAATACACTGATATCAAGCCTACTGGTTGCTGTTCAATCATAATAATAATAATAATAATAATCATAATCATAATTACCATAATTAGCTGTCAGGAAACAAATAAAACGTTTGTCATTATAGGTGACAAGGTGGATTGACTTAATGACTGCTATATCCTGCTATTATTATTATTATTATTATTATTATTATTATTATTATTATTATTATTATTATTATTATTATTATTATTATTATTATTATTATTATTATTATTATTATTATTATTATGCAACATTGTAGGTTATAGGTATAAACAAACAGACAGACAGGGGGGGTAATACTATCGTTTATTTGCATTGGGAAAGATACAGACACAGCTGGTTGAACAACATTGTGGTAATAATGTGTATTTCTGCGCGCCGCCTCGAATCCAACCAAAGCGAAAAGATAGCTTGCCGCCCGCGAGCCGCCCGCGAGGCGCGCTCCCGCTTGCCGCCAGTGTGCACAGTAGCGTCCGTTAACATGGGAGCGGAAGTGAAGCGGCAGCCGCCCGCCCGTCCGTCCGTGCGTGTTCATTCGTGTGCTGTGTGCCCTGGGTGTTAGACTACAGCAAAGGGTTCCACACAGTACCAAAATAAACAGAACGGTCTCTAGGTGCCCAGAACCGTAACTTTATCTTGAAAATTATTATTATTATTACCACTATCAATCTCTTTCAAGACCCTTCTCTCATTCAAATTAATACATCACTTGGAACCATCTCCTTGCCTCTCCTTTCCTCCCATATCCTTTAATTTCCTCCCCTCTCCTCTCCTCCATCATCCTCCCTCCCTCCACTCTCTCTAACCATGTACCCTCTGGCAGCTGCACCGGTTGGGTTAGCAACAGAACAGACAGCTGATACATAATCAATAGTGTGTCAGTAACTTATAAACAGTCAGCTGATACATAATCAATAGTGTGTCAGTAACTTGTAAACAGTCAGCTGATACATAATCAATAGTGTGTCAGTAACTTGTAAACAGTCAGCTGATACATAATCAATAGTGTGTCAGTAACTTGTAAACAGTCAGCGGATACATAATCAATAGTGTGTCAGTAACTTGTAAACAGTCAGCTGATACATATGATCAATAGTGTGTCAGTAACTTGTAAACAGTCAGCTGATACATATGATCAATAGTGTGTCAGTAACTTGTAAACAGTGAGCTGATACATAATCAATAGTGTGTCAGTAGCTTGTAAACAGTCAGCTGATACATATGATCAATAGTGTGTCAGTAGCTTGTAAACAGTCAGCTGATACATATGATCAATAGTGTGTCAGTAGCTTGTAAACAGTCAGCTGATACATATGATCAATAGTGTGTCAGTAGCTTGTAAACAGTCAGCTGATACATATGATCAATAGTGTGTCAGTAGCTTGTAAACAGTCAGCTGATACATATGATCAATAGTGTGTCAGTAGCTTGTAAACAGTCAGCTGATACATATGATCAATAGTGTGTCAGTAGCTTGTAAACAGTATGGGTGGGAATCACCAGAGACCTCACGATACGATACTATCGCGATACTTGCGTCACGATACGATAGTATCGCGATACTAAATATATCGCGATACGCTGAGTATTGCGAATAATTTTTTTTTTTTAATTTAAAAAAGTTTTTAATCAAATTTAATTTATTACCTTTTTTCAACCGCAAAGTAAAACTTTGTCAACATGTTTTATCTAATAAAATAAAGCGCAGTCTGTTCATCTCACTTCAGTCATTTTTATTGCAGAACATGGTATTTTCTCAAGCAGACAGATGTAAACACTGTGATCTGTGTTGCATGTACCTGACAAACTGAACTGTTTGTATTACAGTCATATTCCAACTTAGGCCTAACAAAATTAATAGTTGGTTTCAGGTTGGTTGTCAGTAGGGAATTTTTTTTTCTTTTTTTTTTTTTTCCCCACGGCGACTATGGATAGGGAATTTCTTTATTTAATTAACCCTTTCACTGCCACACGACAGAAGGTTAGCCCTTTACTATCACACAACCGACGGCGATGCTCCATCATTAGCATCATTAGCTCCGCGGATGCTTCTGTATTGTCACAGTGAAAGGGTTAACCGGCTGTCGTGTGGCAGTGAAAGGGTTAAAATGTTCACAACAACATGGATGCATGTACTCTGCCAGCATGTTTAATATCCATAATACTAAATGTTTGACTAAGATTTCTATGAAACTTTATTCAAAAAAAAAAGAAAAAAAAAAAAAAAAAAAAAGGATTTTTTTTTTTTTAATATATAATTTTTTTTTAAAACTCATAAAATATATTGGGTCGCACCTAAATCGGCAGGGTCGGTCGGCAACCTGAAACCAACCATTATTTTTGTTAGGCCTTACAGTCATATTCCAACTTAACTGAATGCACGTGTGTGTGGACTACTGTACTATTACAGGTATTGAAATGAACAATGCAACTTGTTTTTTTTATGAATAATTAAATATCGATACTTGGCGTCCCTGTATCAATACAGTATCGCCACGCAAAGTATCGCGATACTACTACGTATCGATTTCCCCCCCCCCCCACCCCTAGTAAACAGCCAGCTGATACATAATCAATAGTTTTTCAGTAACTTGCACCAAAATGAAAATTCTTGGCCGAAACTGAAAATAAGGAAACACTTGGTCGAATACCAAAATACCGATACAAATACCAGTAACTTTTCATTTATTTGCCAATTTGTAACATTGCATGAATTAAATGAATTGTGTTTTTTTATTTATGTTTTTCAATGACAACATTTTTTTATTACAAAACGTCCGACAAGGTGATGAAACAACTTCTATTGAACGTTGTCCTTTCCATCAGACATTATACCAAAAATAATAATAACTGAAAATAAATAAGTGAGTCACTGTCTGCGCTTGTGAACGGGGCAGACAAGAAGTACCCACGTGTCATCTGTACCAGCTCTGGAAAGCGGCCTCGATTGGTCCTCCAATATCCAAGAGGGCTATCTATCATGGCTGTACTTGATCCACTGTATAAAGAGACCATTACTTTGATGTGGGGAAAAAGCAGCATGAAATGATTAGGGGTGGAACGGTACGCATTCGAACCGTGTACCGAACAATACACACATGCCCCGAACCGTGGAGGTCGTACCGAACGGTACGCATTCGGGGCATGTGTGTATTGTTCGGTTATATAACGTTACGTTGGCTACAAGCTAACTAACTTTAGCCGCGAGCTAACTAATGTTAGCCGCGAGCTAACCGTGGAAACGCTCACAGAGAAGTGACTCCGCGACAGCGGTTTGATTAGTGGGGAAGAGGGGTATATTGACGAGTTAATACTTTGACAAATGTTGCCTATATTTTTCAGTCAGTTCGGTCTTTGTGTGCCAAACATTATTAAAGGTAAACTTTTTTTTTTACCAAATAAATGAGAAGCATGTTTAAATCAGCAATGCCTCCCCTCTTGCTACAACGTAATTTCACCTGCTCGCTGCTTTCCCCCACATCAAAGTAATGGTCGTTATACCGTGCGGGTTGCCGGGACTGTTTGAACCACGGTCTGAGCGGCTGAGTGGGAGGAGCTTGATGACACTGTTTGAACCACGGTCTGAGCGGCTGAGTGGGAGGAGCTTGATGACACTGTTTGAACCACGGTCTGAGCGGCTGAGTGGGAGGAGCTTGATGACACTGTTTGAAACACGGTCTGAGCAGCTCAGTGGGAGGAGCTTAACACTGTTTGAACCACGGTCTGAGCGGCTGAGTGGGAGGAGCTTGACGACACTGTTTGAACCACAGTCTGAGCGGCTGAGTGGGAGGAGCTTAACACTGTTTGAACCACGGTCTGAGCGGCTGAGTGGGAGGAGCTTGACGACACCGTTTGCTTCAGGTTCTCTCATAGGAAATTAATGGGATGCGTTTTGGGGTTTGAAGGCGTCATCAATAGCCTTACCTTAACCCTGACCTTACTTTAACCCTTACCATACCTTAACCAACTAAAATAAATTGTTGTTGAAACTACCCTGTTGACAGTTACTGCTGGTAAGTTTAAAGTCTGTTGACACTATTCTGTTGACAGTTACTGCTGGTAAGTTTAAAGTCTGTTGACACTATTCTGTTGACAGTTACTGCTGGTAAGTTTAAAGCCTGTTGACACTATTCTGTTGACAGTTACTGCTGGTAAGTTTAAAGTCTGTTGACACTACCCTGTTGACAGTTACTGCTGGTAAGTTTAAAGTCTGTTGACACTACCCTGTTGACAGTTACTGCTGGTAAGTTTAAAGTCTGTTGACACTACCCTGTTGACAGTTACTGCTGGTAAGTTTAAAGTCTGTTGACACTACCCTGTTGACAGTTACTGCTGGTAAGTTTAAAGTCTGTTGAAACTACCCTGTTGACAGTTACTGCTGGTAAGTTTAAAGTCTGTTGACACTACCCTGTTGACAGTTACTGCTGGTAAGTTTAAAGTCTGTTGACACTACCCTGTTGACAGTTACTGCTGGTAAGTTTAAAGTCTGTTGAAACTACCCTGTTGACAGTTACTGCTGGTAAGTTTAAAGCCTGTTGACACTATTCTGTTGACAGTTACTGCTGGTAAGTTTAAAGTCTAGAAGAGACTCTAGATATGAGCCACAGTGTCGAGTGACACAATACTGATAAGATGTTGAGATAGTCTACAATGTAGTGGGGGATCGGGTGACAGACAGTCGGATACAGACAGACAGGTAAAGTCTTCTACTCATATACACAGTGGGGGAGGGTTGACACAGTCAGACATATAGACAGACATATAGACAGACATATAGACAGACATATAGACAGACATATAGACAGACATATAGACAGACAGACAGACAGACAGACAGACAGACAGACAGACAGACAGACATATAGACAGACAGACATATAGACAGACAGACAGACAGACAGACAGACAGACAGACAGACAGACAGACAGACAGACAGACAGACAGACAGACAGACAGACAGACAGACAGACAGACAGACATATAGACAGACAGACAGACAGACAGACAGACAGACAGACAGACAGACAGACAGACAGACAGACAGACAGACAGACAGACAGACAGACAGACAGACAGACAGACAGACAGACAGACAGACAGACAGACAGACAGACAGACAGACAGACAGACAGACAGACAGACAGACAGACATATAGACAGACAGACAGACAGACAGACAGACAGACAGACAGACAGACAGACAGACAGACAGACAGACAGACAGACAGAAAGGCCAAGTCTTCTACTTAAATACAGAGTGGGGGAGGGGTGGCGGACAGACAGTGAATCAGAGAAAGGGAGAGATGTGGGTTATGTCGTTATATGAAGATGAATAAGGGGGAGAAAGTGAGTGAAATTATGTGATGTAGTGAAGAAGAGAAGAGAGGAGGATGAGAAGGGGGGTCACTAGGGCCTGATGAATCACTGGGGAGAGAGAGAGAGAGAGAGAGAGA